>NC_091122.1:24652500-24952500 GCF_040183065.1 Periplaneta americana | reverse complement strand
CAATAATTAGCGTTAATTTTGAATAATATTCAAATAAATTCAATTTGTCATCTCGTTTTCAATGTCTAATTTAATTTCAGTGTTATGTCTGTAGGTTCTTATGGCCTAGCAAGGTCAATGTGAACATCTGTTCCTCGGAAAAAATCAATACTTTCGCGTCTGCGCACATCTCACAACATACGGGACATTGGTCAAGGTCAGATACAAAGAAAATTAATAATATCAAGTTAGAAATATGGTCGAGCATAAAAAGTCGCATGAAACTCGCCTATAATGGTAATTAAGAAGCTCGTATGAAAATTATGAAACTCGCTTGCGCTCGTTTCATAAATATCCGTACTCGCTTCTTAATTACCTTCATTATAGGCTCGTTGCATAATGTACTATTAAAGTATATCAGAATTGTCTGTCAAAGTTCTGAATACAGATAAAGACATAATGTTAGTCTACTGTTAGTAACTTCTAATACTGTTGCTATGGCGACTGTTCCTTTTCATAAATCAGTGCTTCATTTGTTGAAATTTATGTACCTTTCCTTAAGCGAAGGGATTGTAATATCCTGACCAATTCATAACAAGCGATTCTGAAGAATCTGGACTTAATGTATAGCGGGTTGCCTCCCCTACCCAGGAGCCAAGTTCAGTGACGGTTAAGGTGGTGTGATGGCAACCCGTTTGTCAGCTGTTTTGTCTCGGCTAAGTTGGCACGGTGCGTCACGAAAAACACTCATTATTTCATTCGCATTTTCTCCTCCGCTTCCTCTTCTATCCCCGACTTCCTCCCGCTCCCTTACCGCTCACCTTCCCTTAGCTTTTATCCATGTTCTGATTTTTACCGTCTTAATTTACCCAAGCAATGAATGGGCTTATTACTACACGATGTTCAAGAAGTTTAGATCAACGAAATGGAATAAAGTGACGCATCGAAAACTAAGTTACTGTCCGAAATTTGTAAAAGTTCTCAGCAATAAATACAGCCGAAATCTGATCGTTTCAACTATCAGGCCGTTTTTACAGGAGAGCTATGACATACACGAAGAATTGTATATATTTTGTCAGATCGACTGAGAAACTCCATTCGTAGTAAAATAATAAAACTCTTGCTGTAAACATGACAAATACAACATTCAACGCTTCAACTAAATTAAAACCCACAAAACCAAAATATATGTTCTCATTTTGTGTACAATTAAATTTTTAAAAGGAGCTTGTTACTAAATGTTCTTGCACTTATACGCACAATATTTTTTGTATCTGTTAATATCATAAATTCATGAACAACATGATACATATTTCACAAAAAAAATCACTGTCATTCTACCTTCGTGAACTTTGTATTGCAGGCCATTACGTGTATTTTTTTTTTTACGATTACACCCAAAACATGTAGCACTCAATTATCTTGTAAAACTCTTAATTGATTTTATGCTCGACCATGCCGAAATGTACTAATTATACATCTGGTAGCAGTCCTTTAATGCATGTCATTAAAGTACACCTACTCATTAAAGGTCAGGTCTTTCAGCCAATGACGACTCAGGTTATAACTGTTCAGCCAATGACAGGTCAGCTTTCTACCGTTATAAAACCGCAAGTATCGATTATTCTCGGATATGCAATCGAAAGAGAATTAGCGAAAAGTCACGGAGGCTGGAAATCCAATACTGTCGCAGAAGGTTATGTTCTGTTACTATAATAATTAGCGTTAATTGTAAATAATATTCAAATAAATTCAATTTGTCATCTCTTTTTTCAATGTCGAATTCAATAATCAAGGTTATAATATTATCAAGTTTAACGGGACTACGTCAAGGTTAATGACATTATTGTTCCTCGGAAAAAATCAATATTTTCGCGTCTGCGCACATCTCACAATTTATGACCTAGAACAAGGTCACTTCCGATGTTGTCAGTTACAAATAAAATGTATACATCTGAATACCGGCAATTTCAAGTTAGAAATATGGTCGAGCATAAAAAGTCGTATGAAACTCGCCTATAATGGTAATTAAGAAGCTCGTATGAAAATTATGAAACTCGCTTGCGCTCGTTTCATAAATATCCATACTCGATTCTTAATTACTATCATTATAGGCTCGTTGCATAATGTACTATTGTGCTCGACCATGCCGAAATGTAGTAATTATACACAGGTAGTAGCCCTTTAATGCACCACATTAAAGTACATCTATTCATTATAATTCAGTTGTTCAGCCAATGAGAAATCACTATTGTACCATTATAAAACCGCAAGTATCGATTATTCTCGGATATGCAATCGAAAGACAATTAGCGAAAAGTCACGGAGGCTGGAAATCCAATACTGTCGCAGAAGGTTATGTTCTGTTACTATAATAATTAGCGTTAATTGTAAATAATATTCAAATAAATTCAATTTGTCATCTCGTTTTTCAATTCTAAATCAATTTCCAGGTTATATCAAGACTAATGTTCATGTTATTCTCTAGATTATATCAAGGTCAATGACATTCGTTCCTCGGAAAAAATCAATACTTTCCCGTCTGCGCACATCTCACAATTCAGATCAGTTCCGCTCCTCACTTACATAACCATAACATGAATACTTATGAATAATTTCAAGTTAGAAATATGGTCGAGTATAAAAAGTCGTATGAAACTTGCCTATAATGCTAATTAAGACGCTAGCATGTTTATGAAACTAGCGCAAGCGAGTTTCATAATTTTCATACGAGCGTCTTAATTACTACCATTATAGGCTCGTTGCATAATGTACTATTATATTGCAGGCCATAACGTATAATTTTTTACGATTACCCCCAAAACATGTGGCACTCAATTATCCTGTTAAACTCTTAATTGATTTTAGTTTAGAGTAACCCCACAGTCTACTATATACAGTTGCGAAGCTTGAGGTGTTTTTTTGCAAATCTCGTGATAAAGTGCTCCAAGCGGTTAGCAACTAGAAACAATAGACTATCCATGGTCGACTTTGGACTGTGTCATATTTCTATCGAGTGCTAGCTCGTTGCGTATTTCATTGATGCTTGTGAAATGTTCGTTATTGGTTATAATGAAAATGTTAACGGCTAAAATATAATATTTGGAATAATAATATGGAACAAGGAGGAGACGTTTATAGTGCTATAAATTGTAGCAACAGTAAGAGAAAGAGGCCAGAGTTATCCTTTTTCCGATTTCTGAAAGATTCAGAAAGGTCCCTGGGTTTCCACAAGAATGCTGTGCAGAAACAAAACTGTTAATTTGAAGTTCTTTGTGACTGTTAGAATACATTATATCCTTAAATTTCACAATGAAATGTTTCAATCTAACCGAAAGGACATTAGATACCGGTTAAAGTTCTGTCACTTAGGCTGCTAAATTTCCAGAGAAATAAAGGTTAGGTCTACTTTTTTTTCAGAGGATATATTTTTAATTGTAGCTATTAATTTTATTATTATTTTTATGTGTTATTTTACTAAAGACGTAGAAAAATTAAGTTCGTTTTAATGAAATTTATTGATCACGTTTTATTTTCAATTCTGGTGAGATTATTATTGCTTAGGCCTACTTTTTTTTTTCAAAGGATATGTTTTTAATTATAGCTGTTGATTTTGTTGTTATTTTTATTTGTTGCTTTACTAGAGAAGTAGAAAAAGTCTGTTACAATAAAATTTATTGATCACGTTTTATTTCCAATTCTAGTGTGATTATTATTGCTTAACCTCATCCCACTTTGATAACTACGAAAGCCTACACTACAAGTACCGGTACACGTAAGTTACTCCATTAATTCATATTTCCATTATTATTGTTGTAAAGGGAAATGCAAATTAATATTTTATTGGTTTTATAGTTCATTATCGCTATAATCTTGAATGAGTGTAGCTATTATAGTAAATTTCAGTTCGTTTTGCACAAACAAAAATTATATTAACTTATTTCTTGCAGGTATCTTCGAGTTTATGGTGGAATTTAATATACTTCATTAAAATAATAAATTAACTTTATGCATTTAATATTTCAATAATGGAAGGAAGGTGTTAATTTTTCCAAAAGAACACGACAACGAAAGTATAACATTTTGTCGTCTGCTAGGAGAGAGATCTGCGATGATGAGGCGATAGTCGCGATCCTAGTGGTGGGCAACTACCCATGTTTGCATTTTTACTACATATTGAGCTTCGCGACTGTATATAGTAGACTGTGGTAACCCCTTAGTCATTCGGATATATTCGCTTTTACCTATAAGTTTCAGTTTAGATACAAAGACAGAGAATATAGTGGGACTTAGGCTATAGCATTCAGGCAAGTAGGCTAGCAGAGTTCACCAGAGCACAAGAGATTAGTTGTGAAGCGCGGTTCTAATTCTTTACAACACTTTTATGACACGTGGATCGTAAAGTCTGGCTTTTATGACACTTTTGTTGCTATTGAACTCTCAAAGCTTACTGTATATGGTATAATTTGTGTCCTCAAGCTGATAAAAAGGTGTGACGTAGGTTTGAACAGGATTCAAATGTCAAACATGCTGTGCGATGGATTACATGCATGTTGCCAACAATATTTTGAGATTATTATGAGGAGGCAAAGAGAGGAAAGAGTTAAGAAAGTGTTACTGGGCATTATATAGAACTAGACACTGTAACACAGAAAAATAAGAAGAAGAATATGCAACCGAATAGTAAGAAAAGAAGGGCAGAATAATGACATAGAAAATTATAATATAAATATTAATACAAAAAAATGAAATCAAAAACCTACAGTACAAAATAATACGAAGGAACGAAGATGAAACAAATGAAATGAGAACTATGAAGAAAGTAGAAGTAGACATTTAAGGGGTTAGGTACAGCTTACAGCAGTAAAATTTTTGAAAACATCAAAAAAAATTTTCCTCCATTACCGTATCTTGTACAATAATGAAAATTGGTATGTGTAAAACACTGTCCTTCTGCTATATGAAAAAAAATATTTTTACGATATAAAACATTATTTTTCTTTTTTTTCAAAATTCAAAATGATGACAGTTTACACTGTGCAGTGATGAAGCATTTCCGTTCATAGCTCATAAACTTGTTAACATTTTCATGTTCTCTCTCTTTTATGTTATTGTTGAAACTCATGTTTACAATACCATGCTCTTTTAACTACATTCCTTAATAAATAATATATATTTTTTGTAATAATTGATTAAATGGCGATCTCAAAGGTATCCCCATGAAGGCACTTGGGAGGCATGGAGGTAGAGCCCCATGCTTTCCATGACCTCGGCACTAGAATGAGGTGGTGTGGTCGGCACCACGCTCTGACCGCCTTTTACCCCCGGGAAAGACCCGGTACTCCAATTTATAGGAGGCTGAGTGAACCTCGGGGCCATTCTGAAAGTTTGGCAACGAGAAAAAATCCTGTCGCCACCTTGGATCGAACCCCGGACCTTCCAGTCCGTCGCCAGCTGCTCTACCAACTGAGCTACCCGGCCGCCAAATGGCGATCTTACTCGTGTTAATTATGCAAGCATGTGCGCCTTAAAGCTGTTTCTGTGCTACTTGACACCATCCTCAGAGCCTACTGTGTCTCGGCGCCATCTCAACTTCGCTGCCTGTTGTGTGGGTGCGTTCGTGTGATGAAGAGTTGTGTCAAATAGTGTGTGTGTTCTGAAATTGATCTGTGTGTTGAGAATTTTATTAGGGTGTGTTTTATTGTGTCTGTATATTTCATATTGTTCTAGTGTGTTGAGTTTTTGGTTTTTGGGTTGTATGTGTAGGATTTCCATGTCTGTATTTATGTTATTGTATGTGTGGCTTGCATTGGTTATGTGTTCGGCATGTGTGTCGGATGGTGTCAAGTAGCACCGAAACAGCTGTAAGCCGCACATGCTTACATAATTAACACGAGTAAGATCGCCATTTAATCAATTATTTATATTCAAGTGTTAAAAGTAGTGTACGAAAGATTCAACATGGATTTTTTTTTTATTTTTTGTTGGAAGAAAATACTAATATTTGACCATTTTTTTATCAGATAATCTATCAAAGGTGGAGAAGTAACTGTACATAAAAACACATAAAAAATTTCATCACAGAATCTTGGATAGCTTTTGAGTTATGTGGAAAACGCTTCATCACTGCACAGTGAACTGAATTTTGAAATAATAATAATAATAATAATAATAATAATAATAATAATAATAATAATAATAATAATTTTTTTAATCGTAAAAATATTTTTTTCATATAACAAAAGGACAGTGTTTTACACATAGTAATTTTCATTGCTGTACAAGATACATTAATGGAAGAAAAAAATGTTGAATATTTCCAAAATTTTACTGCTGTAACCTGTACCTAATATATTGTACTGTATAATACAAACGAAAGTTAGAAAAGTTATGGGCATTCATTGAATCTCTATAACACTGATCTATATAAACCTTTTGGTCTGCTACTGAGGAAATTTCAAGTGTTTATACTGAAACAGATGCGCTGATTCCAGATCTGTAATCAGATGTAACATAGCATATTAGGTTTTTGACTTATGGGACTGTAACATTAATTCTAAATCTTACTATTCAGTACATGCCTGTACGGTAAAGTCAGAGATATAAAGTGAGCTTAGTTTATTCTTTGCAAATTGTTATATTATATTATTTTAAATACATTTATAAGAAGATATACAGAGTGATCTGTTTGGGTATGGATAAAATAAAAACATTGTAAAACATTTACTACTGAACTTTATTTGTTGAAAATTGTGCATACAACACTGAAAGATGGGAGATTCCTCAGAGCTCAACATGAACCCCATTGCGCACCCTGCACAACTCATAACGGTGATGCAATTCAGCCCATGTCCGTTGTAACATAAGAGGTGTGATTTGTTGAAAAGCTTGAGTAATTTTTACTCTCAAATCATCAATGTTCCTGGGTTTCTGTGAATAGACGATGGTTTTAACAAAACCCCACACGAAGAAGTCAGGAGGGGTTAGATCAGGGGAGTTTGGGGACCAAGCCAAGAGATAGCTGCTTCATGTCATGTTGAGCTCTGAGAAATCTCCCATCTTTCAGTGTTGTATGCGCAAAGGTTCGACAAATAAAGTTCAGTAGTAAAAGTTTTATTGTGTTTTTATTTTATACACACCCAAACTGATCACCCTGTAGTATCATAATACCCTGCTCTCTCAAATTGCCTGAGAATATTGATAATTAAATCAATTGAATTTCCAAAAACACGCTACGAAATGTTTAATATGTAACAACTTTTATCTCAGAAAGGAAGCAAAAAGAAGCAAAATTGTATTAACTTTTTTGTTAAAAATTTCTCAGAGAATAACTCCCTGAAATAAATCACATTACTTACAGTTCACCATATATATATATATATATATATATATATATATATATATATATAAGTCTACGGATAGCATGAAAGAGAGAAAAAAAAGTTCGATTAACAAAAAGTGATCAATAAACCGAAAATGGAAATTTATAATACAGAAGTAATTGAACAATACATCTGAGAACTGTACTACGTGAGGTGAAAATTCAGGCCAGGAAATCATCATAAAGGCTTGAGGCGTTCTCGGCCGTCCAGCAATATTTATAGCGGGTCTGAAAGACATCGCACATACAAGTTTCGTGTGCCTGCACATTAATTTCCCCCGTTGAACGTTGTCGCAGTATTGGCGTAGGAGGAAGGGTTGCAGGGTTAATCTAGGGCTTCCAGATTAGATTGACTTTCTACAGGGGAGACCAAGATGTTGGATTGACTTGGGAAATGCCCGCTTTTGTCTCTGTCACGTTACACACTAGTGAAATTTTAATGTATCTCCTGTTGAGTGCAACTCAAGATTAAAACGTCAAGGGATTTCATTCTAATTGTACCGATTTCAATTTCCATCCTAGAACACGCATAATAATAATAATAATAATAATAATAATAATAATAATAATAATAATAGTAATAATAATAACAGTAGTAATAGTAATAATAGTAATAATAATAACAATAATAATAATAATAATAATAATAATTTTAGGCGTAATAGATCGACTACTGATCAGGTTTTTTGTATTCGACAGATATTGGAGAAAAAATGGGAGTATAAGAGTACAGCACATCAGTTATTTACAGATTTCAAAAAGGCATCTCAGTTAAGAGAGAAGTTTTATATAATATTCTTATTGAACTTGGTATTCTCAAGAAACGAGTTCCATTAATTAAAATGTGTCTCAGTGAAACTTACAGCAGAGTCCGTATAGGTCTCTTTCTGTCTGATGCTTTTCCAATTCACTGCGGGCTAAAGCAAGGAGATGCACTATCACCTTTACTTTGCTCTAGAATAAGCCATGAGGAAAGTTCAGGATATCAGACAGGATTTGGAATTGAACGGGTTACATCAGCTTCTTGTCTATGCGGATGACGTGAATATGTTAGGAGAAAATCCACAAACTATTAGGGAAAACACTTGAAGCAAGTAAAGTGATAGGTTTGGAAGTAAATCCCGAAAACACAAAGTATACGATTATGTCTCGTGACCAGAATATTGTACGAAATGGCAACATAAAAATTGGAGATTTATCCTTCGAAGAGGTGGAAAAATTAAAATATTTTGGAGCAACAGTAACAGATATAAATGATGCTCGGGAGGAAATTAAACGCAGAATAAATATGGGAAATGCCTGTTATTATTCGGTTGAGAAGCTTTCATCATCCAGTCTTCTGTCAAAAAATCTGAAAGTTAAATTTATAAAACAGTTATATTACCGGTTGTTCTGTATGGTTGTGAAACTTGGACTCTCACTTTGAGAGAGGAACAGAGATTAAGGGTGTTTGAGAATAAGATTCTTAGGAAAATAATTCAGGCTAAGAGGAATGAAGTTACAGGAGAATGGACAAAGTTACACAACGCAGAACTGCATGCTTTGTATTCTTCACCTGACATAATTAGGAACATTAAATCCAGACGTTTGAGGTGGGCAGGGTATGTAGCACGTATAGGCGAATCCAGAAATGCATATAGACTGTTAGTTGGGAGGTCGGAGGGAAAAAGATCTTTGGGGAGACCGAGACGTAGATGGGAGGATAATATTAGAATGTATTTGAGGGCGGTGGGATATGATGGTAGAGACTGGATTAATCTTGCACAGGATAGGGACCGATGGCGAGCTTATGTGAGGGCGGCAATGAACCTGCGGGTTCCTTAAAAGCCATTTGTGAGTAAGTAAGTAAGTGGTGATTCCAGCATTATCTACTATTACTAAATCACCTAATTAAGCACCGAAAAAGTTGTGGAGTGTAAAAATGACGTACAGACCTCTGCACACGTTCTAATGAGGTTCATGGTAATCAGTTACATCGAACTCCCAAATTTTCTTCACGCTGGCTTGGAAATCATCACGATTTTGTTATCTTTTACATAGGAGAAACCTCAGACACAGTTTTACAAGGTCTAAAAATAAGTGAAAATCGAAAATGAGATCAGAAAAACAATTGAAGTCCCATGTTAATAGGAATTATGTATATTAGAAAAAGAGACAGTGACATGTCGTCACGAGGAACAGAATTTAGATGAATTTTCTGTGGAATATGTGGTCCTTTGTCCCTGGAAAGGGCTGTACCCGTGAGGGCATCGGAACCCTGAATGAGCGTGTCACATGAGCATGAAAACATTTCCGGTGTCACTTGCGATACTTCATTGTTTGCGTTTGTAATATTATAACGTTGTGGCATTAATTTAAAGTTGCTTCACAGCCCGGATTCCCTTCCTGCTGTTGATAATTCATTTTAGTCATATACCACAATTATAAAGAATTAAATTAAGCATCCCATTACCATAGCAACCGAGATGACCAATAGGACAACGTCGCTTCGAAATTGCAGCATGAAAAAAAAGCGAAACGAAGATGTAAGAATAGTATAATACTGCGATACAAGCGTGGTTAGTGCGTTGTTACAGAATCGAGAAGAAGCTTAAAAAAAGAAACGAATCGAGTTTTTTTCTATTTTCGAGATTCTTACGCATTTAACACATGTACGAGTATACTGCATACTATTTTTTTTTGTAAAATCGTTATTTGAATTAATTAAAATTAATTTAACATCGATAATTTTTTCGTAATTAAAAATTGCTGCTTTAAGAAACTTTTGCATGTCGTTTCTAGGTCACTATGAAGCTTCTCTTGTTTTCATGCAAATAGAGGCTGGCTAAAAAAAATCGCATTATAAAATGATACTTCATTGGCAGTTGATCGATTAATTGATTGATTATATGAGTCTTTCTCGAGCTTTGTAGCAATTCCTGTCCATGACAAATACCACTACCATATTTCATATTTACTATATAAATTAAATTTTAAAATAAATCAGTAGAACACAAAGAACAATTGGGATAACATTTTAATTGTTTTTAAAGTACTATACAGGGCGATTCAATAACTATGTTACAAACTCTTAGGGATAATAGAGGAGACAATTATGAAAAACTTTCATATAGGAACCTATGTCCGGAAACGTTCCTTTGGTAGTTACAAGTCTAGATATGCTATTCAGTGTAATCAGCTAGAATCGAACTCAAGGCCATCCTTTTGAAGCTAGGTTGCAGACGACCTGTTCCTGCAAACGTTGGTGATTTCTCATAAACATGGGGTAAGTTAGTTGGCTTCGTAAATGTTATTTTGACCGATTAAACCTCGTAACTTTCCTTCAATTGCCTTTTGCTCTTCCATAAATTAAAAGCATATCAGCAAATTGCGAGAAAAGTTGCAAAATTTAATCAGTCAGAATATCATTTACGATGCCAACTAGCTTATACCATGTTTAAGAGAAATCACCAACATTTGCAGCAACTGTCGTCTGCAAGGAAACTTCAAAACGTTGGCCTTGAGTTCGATTCTAGCTGGTTACACTGACTAATATACGAGTATCTAGGTCTGTAACTACCAAACAGAACGTTTCCGAACATAGGTTCCTATGGAAGTTAATCATAATTGTCTCCTCTATCATCCCTAAGAGTTTGTAACGTAGTTACTGAATCACCCTGTATATTTAAATGATTTCTATAAGCTAGTTGAAGTACTTGTAAATATAAATTGTCCATAACCACAAAATTGAAATAATATCGCTTTATAACTTCACAGATGGTGGAAAGATTCAGATGCTCTTGTTTGAAAAAAACTCCTACTAAATTAATAACAAACCTAGGCACTTTATATGCTCACTCTATGAAACAAACTTAGAATGTAATTTTCAAATGCGTCATAGAATATTGATGTCCCTGATGTTACCTAATATGTCTGTGGTAATATTTATATATTTGAAATTTGTTTGTGGACTCTACTGTAGGCTAGAGAGAGCTGTATTCAGAGCATATTCCTCCCATACATATAGGTGGAAACAAGAAGAATTGCTTTACACTGTGTAATTGTGCTTCAAGTGTTACATGATAAAGGTAGGTTAGGTTAGGTTATTGTATGACCTTTGAATTACTTCATATTTTGACAGTAATAATACGAGTAGTATTGAAATGTCAATTAATTTTTAGTAAATGTACGACTTCTTCGTTTGTTTATATAACATAACTTCAACTTGATACAGATATTTTTAAAATTATGAAAAAACCTAAGCGTAATCAAGTGTCCAGTGAGTTATTGTCCTTTGTGTTACCATAAAATAGAAACCAAAATGACTGGGCAACACCAACCATATTAACATTTAAATTAAATGCTTTCATAAGTATAAAAAATGTGTGCAATGATTCATTTCACTTAAACTGAAGTGTTTCAAATAATCTGGGGAATTTATAATTTTCCATCTGTATGAACTGAAGTCTTAACAAATTTAAAGAACTTTTTAATCTTTCGTGACTTTCGAGAGGCTTAAAGGAATAGCCTTAGTTGAAATGGCACGTCTGACCACTCCAGTGTCTCCAAGACGACAAAAGTTCGCGGTGGTAGAGACGGGTGTTCTGTAATACATATCGGACACTATAGAGATAGTTTAGTAGTATTCCAGGCTGTGATAAATCGGCTCACGTCGCTATGGAAATGAGACAAGCGAGTGCGAGTCTGGTCCAGACCCACACGGACTTCCCACTTGAATCGGCTCCATAATCGTCCCTCACGGCGAGGAGGTTGACACAATGAGTTTCCATTTTTATTGAAAGAAATATTGTGGCACTAAGACGGTCTAAATACGTGTTCGAACTCCGACTACCTGCTCAAAATGTTATGATTCTGCGGCCTATTATTCATGCATGTATAATTTTACCATAAGCCTTTACTGCCTTTGTGTACTGACATATAGTTAAGTACTGCCTTACTGCTTATCAGATATTTCTCCATTGCAAAGACTACATAGGACAAACTATTGCATTGTTTAGTGTTGTGTTAACGAACCATGTCGTCTTCATCATCATCATCATCATCATCATCCTCCTCCTCATCCTCATCCTAATCATCATCATCATCATCCTCATCCTCATCCTCATCCTCATCCTCATCATCAACCTCATCGTCCTCAACATCCTCATATCCTCATCATCCTTATCCTCATCATCCTCATCATCATCCTCATCCTCATCATTATCATCCTCAACCTCATCATCATCCTCATCATCATCCTCATCATCCTCATCACCCTCATCCTTGTCATCATCATCCTCATCCTCATAATCATCATCATCCTCATCATCATCATCCTCATCATCATCCTCATCATCATCATCCTCATCCTCATTACCATCATCCTCATCATCATCCTCATCATCTTCGTCAACATCCTCATCCTCATCATCATCCTTATCATCCTCATCACCCTCATCCTCGTCATCATCATCCTCATCCTCATTATCATCATCCTCATCATCATCCTCATCGTCCTCATCATCCTCATATCCTCATTATCATCATCATCCTCATCATCATCCTCATCCTCATCATCCCCATCCTCATCATCATCCTCATCATCATCCTTATCCTCATCACCATCATCATCAACCTCATCATCATCCTCATCCTCATCCTCATCACCATCCTCACCATCATCATCCTCATCGTCCTCAACATCCTCATATCCTCATCCTCATCATCATCATCCTCATCCTCATCCTCATCATCCTCATATCCTCATCATCATCATCCTCATCATCATCATTCTCATCCTCATCACCCTCATATCCTCATCATCATCGTCATCATCCTCATCCTCATCATCATCATCATCCTCATCGTCATCCTCATATCCTCATCATCATCATTATCATCCTCATCCTCATCACCCTCATATCCTCATCATCATCATCATCCTCATCATCCTCATCACCCTCATCATCATCATCCTCATCATCATCCTCATCACCCTCATCCTCATCAACATCATCATCATCAACATCATCATCATCCTCATCCTCATCATCATCATCCTCATCCTCATCATCATCATCATCCTTTAAGATCTAAAAGATGTATTTATTTTTTTTTAATTAAAAATGGTGGCAGTTCACTGTGCAGTGTTGGAGCGTTTCCCTCATAACTCAAAAACTATTCAACATTTTATGATGAAAATTTTTATGCATATCATATCTACAATACGATGCAAAATCACTCCTCTATCTTTGATAGATTGTCTGATATAAAATAAATTAGTTTAAAAAATGGTCAAATATCAGTATTTTCTTCTAACACGAAATATAAAAAAATATTATTAATTA
The DNA here is from genome assembly GCF_040183065.1 of Periplaneta americana. Lineage (NCBI taxonomy): Eukaryota > Metazoa > Arthropoda > Insecta > Blattodea > Blattidae > Periplaneta > Periplaneta americana. The sequence goes on along the minus strand of NC_091122.1, from coordinate 24,938,814 downwards.
AGGAATGTAGTTGAAATAGCATGATATTGTAAACATGAGTTTCAGCAATAAAGTAAAAGAGAGAGAGAACATGAAAAAGTTGACAAGTTTATGAGTTATGAGGGAAACAGTTCATCACTGCATAATAAACTGTTACTATTTTTAATTTTGAAAAAGAAAATGTATGAATATTTTTTTTTAAACCGTAAAAATATTTTTTCATATAGCAGAAGGACAGTGTTTTAGACATACCAAGTTTCATTATTGTACAAGATACAGTAATGGAGGAAAAAAAAGTTGAATATTTCCAAAACTGTACCTAACCCCTTAATGTACATTATCAAGCATATTTTATGGTAAACTTGGCTTTTATTAAAATGGGAACCAAGCGTTTTTCATCACATTCTTATTTTATGCTCGAAAACGAACTACTATTTTTTTGGAAGAATTATTTTTTTATTAAACTATTATTTCTATAACCATTTAACAAAATTGATAATATTAGTAGGCCTACACGGTAATATACGTAGTACTTTGAAATATTTCATCTTAGATTTATTTTGCTTACTTCGAACATAAACATACTGTAAACATAGAAGTTAACTCGCTTCTATTTACCTTCAACATAATAATAATAATAATAATAATAATAATAATAATAATAATAATAATTAAAGAACGTACTCGGATGTATGTATGTAATTATGAATATACACAAGATATTTGACAAAATTTAAGATTTCCCAAAGTCGTTATTTTGGCAACGGTGGAAATCAAGTCCAAATGATGGAGTTTCTATGGGATTATTAATAATTCCTCAAAAATCCCCTTGTTCGAAAACAAAAGCACGACGACTCGGTCGTGAACTCCGTTGACAATCGCGCGACTCTGAACGAGGGGGGGGGGGAAAGGGGTCAGGACGTGTAGCTGTCTCGTCCTTAAACAGGGGACCTCACTACATCGGGATTTATTTTCTGTCAAAGGAGGAGATTTAATCTGGAGCTAAACTCAAAAATGGACACAATTGGACTTAGGCTCGGTTGACAACTGCACTGTGAAACTGTCTGAAACAGCATTGGTGTCTCGTCCACAAGGAATGAAAATCGGTTTCTCTCAGTGAATCTCGTCCTGACACTCGTGCCAGCAACCAAATGGATCTGCTTCCAAAACAATCAGCACAGGTAGAAATTTAGTTTCGAGTAAAGGGAAGGTAGCTGCTCTTATTTAGAATCTTTATAGTACAATCTTCTCATTACATTTTACCTTCTTAAACTTCCTTAAGGTTTCCTTAAGGTTTTCTTTAAGGGCCTTCTTCACTCTTTTCAATCCTATTTCTAGTTTTTGAGTACTTCTTCAAGTTTTTTCCCCCATTGTTGGTAACTCTATAGCATCTATTACATGCTTTATGGTTGTTCTAACAGATGGAGTTACTTGTCAACAATGTGACGCTGAAACGTGTGTTCAGGTTACTGCCCAGCGACAGTCCTGATGTATTTTTATATTTGTGATGATTGGTTAATTAATATTGATCCGGCACACTCACAATCACACTCACATTCATACAAATTTCCAGACTCTAGACACCCAGGGAATTTTTCTTCTCCGGGACCTCCTGATCTGGAAGCCAGCATGCTGATCAACAGACCACGCAGGCAGTCTTCAAGTTTTTTGCTAATTACATTTCATCAAACTTTTAATTTATTTTTCATCCTCTCCAAACTATTGTTCAAGTTAATTCACAAGTTCTTCTTCATTAATTTTTATTCCTCCATACGAAGTTTTCTTCTCAATAGTCCAAATACTTATTTCTAGAGGGCGGATGTTGATGACCTAAAAATCTACTTAAAATTATCATTAAAATGCCCTTAAACTAATGGAAAAATGACATAAAATTAAAAGAAAATAGCATTTAAATATTATTCACCGTTCTCGTAACACAACTTCTTAAAAATTAGCCGCCTTGTTTCAGTGACTGCCCTGCAAATCTCTGAGACAGGAGGCAACTTCCTGGAATTTGGCTCAGATAAAGGAAAATGGCATGCAAAAAAATTAAGGTTTTAAGGAAAAAATATATAGATCTTAATGATGGTTTTTATTTTTTATTTTAGTAGGTTATTTTGCGACGCTTTATCAACATCTAAGGTTATTTAGCGTCTGAAAGAGATGAAGGTGATAATGCCGGTGAAATGAGTCCGGGGTCCAGCACCGAAAGTTACCCAGTATTTGCTCATATTGGGTTGAGGGAAAACCCCGGAAAAACCTGAACCAGGTAACTTGCCCCAACCGGGAATTGAACCCGGGCCACCTGGTTTCGCGGCCAGACGCGCTGACCGTTACTCCACAGGTGTGGACTAATGAGGATTTACAATGTGTTTCAACCGGTGGTGGTCCATGTCAGTGCCTTTATTCTCCGTCTCCTCCTCCTTCCGTTCTTCACTTTTGTTTGTTTTACCAGATCTTCCAGATGGTGTAGTGTGAATGACAAAACAAATTGTGGGCGCAGCTTGCATTCTTGCAATCTTTGTGTTAAAAATACTATCCCTTCCCCATGTCCAGGACACAGTGTAAGTTTCTCCCTTTCCAAACATAAGTTCTAAAGACATCCTCGTACCGACAAAAGAACAGTAGCGGTGAAAGCCCTCACTTAAACTAAACTGTTGTCAAACATTTTATATTATTTCCGTTGTGTAAGGTGAAGCCTTCAGTAGAATGAGTGGAATGTTTCAAACCATAAAACTCAAACTTCACTTATTAATCACTGATTTTAAATTAATGAACTCTCCTTTTTCTATTTGAGAACTGTGCCGTTTGTGAGACGGAACTGTCGAAACCCACTGTGGTACTATAGTCGGACCATCGGATCTGTGCCCCGTAAGATATGCGAACTGAACTCTAATTCCTTCTCATTTCTCTCCCTGCATTCCTGTCTCTCTCTTTTCTATCTCTCTCCCTTTCTGTCCCCCACTACTCACAATTTTGGCCTTCTTGCGGGACAGTTTACAATATTTGCATTTACAGTACAGTGTTGTCAACTCAACATGAATACTTTAGCACGGAGTGGCGAAAGAAATATTATTAAGCATAGTACGTAATAGCATTTTGCGATGAAGAGAAACAAACAGGTCAATATCTGTTTCTTATAAATCAGTCAACGAAAAGAGCAACTGATATCACAGGTGAGGCTTATTTTATTTCAATTGATTATGTATTAAAATTACTTACTTGACTAATACTAATAATACAACATTTTATGTAATTTATATAGACAGGTCAGAACTCCTAATAAAGAAAATCAGGAGAAAGGGAGTCTGTGCAGGAGATGAAAAGCTAGAATCACGAAGGAAGAACAGACCAAGGGAACTTTTAATTATTGTAGATGATATGAACCGATGTATTTTAAGAAGAAAGATACAAGAATTTTATACCGTTCAGAAAGAAGTTTCAACATTGAAGCTTGCGAGAGAAGTAATAATTTGCAAGGTTGGAGAGAAAAACTACGGAAAGTGATTCGAGACATGGGATTTAAGTTTAAAAAATGTAGAAATACAAGATGTATTTTGATTGAAAGAAATAATATTATAGCATGGAGGACCAGTTATTTATGACACCGTTTGACGGAAGTTTGGCAACATCCCTATTCGGCAAGGTTCTTGGCCTGCTGTTTAACGTGGTGGGAGGAAAGCGGGTGGAATGGAGTGAGTACAGACGTTAACTTTTCCAAGAATGACGACAGCGCTGAAGGGCACAGATCCAATGGTCCGACAATAGAAGCGCATACACAAGCTTGCGAGAGAAGTAATAATTTCCAAGGTTGGAGAGAAAAACTACGGAAAGTGATTCGAGATATGGGATTTAAGTTTAAAAAATGTAGAAATACAAGATGTATTTTGATTGAAAGAAATAATATTATAGCATGGAGGACCAGTTATTTATGACACCGTTTGACGGAAGTTTGGCAACATCCCTATTCGGCAAGGTTCTTGGCCTGCTGTTTAACGTGGTGGGAGGAAAGCGGGTGGAATGGAGTGAGTACAGACGTTAACTTTTCCAAGAACGACGACAGCGCTGAAGGGTACAGATCCAATGGTCCGACAATAGAAGCGCATACACAAGTCTCGGGGCGGGCAGGAAATGCAAGTACAGTACTGTATTCGTTGATGGATAACCAATAAGAATTTGTATTAATTTCATCTGTCACACCCACTACCCTTATTCCACTGTATTTATTTTTATTTATTTATTTTTTTTTGTTTCTTATTTTTATTGTGTAATCATGCTGCCAGTGTTATGGGGACATTTCCTCAAACACTGGCTTTGGAGGAAATATTTTATTTTTAAAATTCAATATATTGGCCTACTACCGAAATCAACTGCGTTTGTTGACGCAACAAGACTTGAAGAGTCTTGCAGGAATTCTGTTGGAAGACGTTCAGGAATCTTTGCCACATTTTCATAAAACCCTCAAGGCTCTGCAGAATGAGATCATTATACATCTCGCGACCGATTGACAAGAAGAAGATTGTATTCTTCACAAACAAGACAGCAGCTCTGCCTGTGGACGATGAGTTCCAGAAACTCTGGCGTTCTGTGGTAGTTGAGAGCACGGATAACCCGAAGATAGAGGAATATCTGGAGAAACAGGGAATCCACTCCATGGAAGATCATAGACCCAAGAAGGCGACACTCCATAAGCGCCAAGGACATCAAAGTGCTAGAAACTGAATTTAACTCAGAGTTTGTTCTGAGAATACTTCCAAAACTGGACTGGGAAACACTCTGGAATAGCTGCTGATAGTATTGGCCATTCTGGTGACTTGCCGCAGACCCTGAGTGATGATTATGAAAATGATATTTTGAATTCCTGAAGAAAGTTCACCATGTTTTGCTTGGGGTCGAAGTCATCAATGGAGAATTAGTCTGCCCAGAATCGGGAAGAAAATTTCCCATAAATAAAGGGATACCAAACACGCTTCTTCATGAAGATGAACTCTAATTAAGTTCTGGTTTAATTACGTAAATCCTACTTAATTGTAATCTAATACTAATATGTATACTAATGTGTTTATTTTTATTTCTACTGTGTACATTTTTTATTGAATTATCGGCTTCTGTCTTTATGTGATTCGTATTTGATTCTAACAACATTAATATGTATTCCATTATGTTTATTTTTATTTTATGAGGTAAATTTTTATGTAACTACTTCTTTTGAACGCATTATGTACCTAAATTGTATCAGTATGTAATTACTTAATTCTGATCCAGTTTTATGTTCAACTATGTAAGCAAATTTTAATCCTGGTTGAGTGTAAGAGAAGGCCTTACGGCCTTAACTCTGCCAAGTTAAATAAAGCCATTATTATTATTATTATTATTATTATTATTATTATTATTATTATTATTGCACTGAACTTTCAATTCTGTTCAGTCGAACTTAGGAGAGTCCACTGTAGTTACCTATGAAACGCCTGAAATCCTCAGCAGGCAAGCTGTATATGGCATCAAGTATATTCAGGGTGCAGCCATCTTATTTTACCCCCATTGTGCTATTTCTAGTTACAAAAGAGAAATAGCACAATATCCCTCCGTTTACCTTATCCCTACCTTGGCTACTTTTTAGTTTAAAAAGAAGATAATCTACATAATAAAAGTAAAAAAGGAGGTTAGAGGACAGAATACCATCATCACGACTGGACAACAACAATTGCAATTGGTCATGCTTTGTGACGTCACATCTCATGCGTATACACACGGACTCAACATTTTACGGAATAAAAAAAATGTATATATATATAAAATCTCCTAGCTTCCCATTGCTACAACCAAACCTCTTTCTATGTCCATTTCTGGTAACTAGCTTAGGTTATGACCCGTGATATCACCCTTTTCCTCCCCCTTCCTCCACCGCCAACCTTCGCTGTATTTTAGGATATGCATGCTTCTATTACAGTGTCATTACAGTAGCTAACAAAATACACTAGACTGACCCACCCCCTCGAACCCCCGTCCCTCTTCTTTCCTGACGACACAAAAAGAGACATTTCACGTGTGCAGGAAGATTCCGAGTGTCCACATCCACCGCCATCATGCATAAGTGAGGGGGTGGGGGGTGGAAACGACAAAACGAACAATCTCTAAACAGCCACAGAGTTTAAACATCGTCGTCAGCTTTTCGGATGAAGAGAAGGGGTTGGGGGTAAAGGGGTTGTGTGTATAGAGGAAGAGCATGAGGAAACAGCTCCCTCCCCCTCCCCTTCCCACACTCTCATACCGCTATTCGCCATTTTGTACAAAATGTCCATTAATTTTCTGCACCATTTTCCATTTACGACCTGTGCCCTAAATAGTCATTAAAATGTACTTAATGAACTTCATTAATGTAGGTCTATATTATAGGATATCTCCCTCGGTGTGCATTCCTGCTCTATTGTGCATCAAACAAAAACATTTGTGGTTGCCAAAATATTGATAATAAACACGTTCAGATGGGTTCGCGCACGAAAAAAAAAAGTACTGTATGTCGATGTGGTGTCATTTCGTCCACACGTACTCCCAGCTTTCTGCTTATCTTATATCTGTTCTAGCTCTGCCCGTTTGTATAGATCTTTCCAATCTGTTCGCCTGTCTATCTCTCTTACCAGTCTACAATTATATCCGTCTGTCCCCATGTCCTCAGTCTGTCAATATTTCTGTCCTACTTCCCGTATATCTGCCCTTTCTCTCCATCAGTTCAATCTCGTCCATTCCAGTCTGATTTCCGGTCCACCCCAGACTAATCTCCGGTCCGTTCTGCAGATTGATTTCGAATCATTCTCACAGACAGATCTCTAATCTGGTCCGAGACTAATCTCCAGTCTGTGTCTCAGTCCAATGTCCAGTTTGTGTCCCAATCTAATCTCCAGTCTGTGTCTCAGTCTAATCTCCAGTCTGTGTCCCAGTCCAATCTCCAGTCTGTGCCCCAGTCTAATGTCCAGTCTGTGCCCCAGTCTAATGTCCAGTCTGTGCCCCAGTCTAATGTCCAGTCTGTGCCCCAGTCTAATGTCCAGTCTGTGTTCCAGTCTAATCTTCAGTCTGTGTCCCAGTCCAATCTCCAGTCTGTGCCCCAGTCTAATGTCCAGTCTGTGCCCCAGTCCAATCTCCAGTCTGTGCCCCAGTCTAATGTCCAGTCTGTTTCCCAGTCTAATCTTCAGTCTGTGTCTCAGTCTAATCTCCAGTCTGTGTCCCAGTCCAATCTCCAGTCTGTGCCCCAGTCTAATCTCCAGTCTGTGTCTCAGTCTAATCTCCAGTCTGTGTCCCAGTCCAATCTCCAGTCTGTGCCCCAGTCTAATGTCCAGTCTGTGCCCCAGTGTAATGTCCAGTCTGTGTCCCAGTCTAATCTTCAGTCTGTGTCCTAGTCTAATCTCCAGTCTGTGCTCCAGTCTGTATCCCAATCTAATCTCCAGTCTGTACCCCATCTAATCTCCAGTCTGTACCCCATCTAATCTCCAGTCTGTGCCCCAGTCTAATGTACAGTCTGTGTCCCAGTCTAATCTCCAGTCTGTACCCCATCTAATCTCCAGTCTGTGCCCCAGTCTAATGTACAGTCTGTGTCCCAGTCTAATCTCCAGTCTGTGACCCAGTCTAATCTCCAGTCTGTGCCCGGTCAGATCTCCAGTCTAATCTCCAGTCTGTGCTCCAGCCTAATCTCCAGTCTGCGTCCCAGTCTAACCTCCAGTCTGTATCTCCAGTCTGTGTCCCACTCTAATCTCCAGTCTATGTCCGAGTCCAATCTCCAGTCTGTGTCCCAGTTTAATCTCCGGTCTGTATTCAAACCTAATCTCCAATCTGTGTCCCAGTCTATTCTCCAGTCTGTGTCCCAGTCTAATCTCGTCTGTGCCTCAGTCTAATCTCTAGTCTGTGCCCCAGTCTAATCTCCAGCCTGCATCCCAGTCTAATCTCCATCCTGCATCCCAGTCTAATCTCCAGTCTGTGCCCCAGTCTAATCTGCAGTCTATGCCCGGTTCCAATCTCCAGTCTGTGTCCCAACCTAATCTCCAGTTTGTATCCCAGTCTAATCTCCAGTCTTTACCGCAGTCCAATCTCCAGTCTGTGTCCCAGTCTAATCTCCAGTCTGTATCCCAACCTAATCGGCAGTTTGTGTCCCAGTCTAATCTCCAGTCTGTGCCCCAGTCTAATCTGCAGTCTGTGTCCCAGCCTAATCTCCAGTCTGTGTCCCAGCCTAATCTACAGTTTGTGTCCCAGTCTAATTTCCAGTCTGTGTCCTAGCCTAATCTCCAGTCTGTTCCCCAGCCTAATCTACAGTTTGTGTCCCAGTCTAATTTCCAGTCTGTGTCCTAGCCTAATCTCCAGTCTGTGTCCCAGCCTAATCTACAGTTTGTGTCCCACTCTAATTTCCAGTCTGTGTCCTAGCCTAATCTCCAGTCTGTGCCCCAGCCTAATCTACAGTTTGTGTCCCAGTCTAATCTCCAGTCTGTGTCCCAGCCTAATCTCCAGTCTGTGGATCCAGTATAATCTCCAGTCTGTCCCAAGTCCAATCTCGATTCAAATTACGAGGCACCGGAAGTCTATGATCATATGCTCACTGCTTAACATAACACTGTACAGAAACATTTTTATGTAGAAAGGAGACAAAATTCCAATCCACTGCCGAGAACAGAACTCGTGTTCTCCTAGTCGAATACACTAGACCCTACCACTCACGCTATATTAAGCTCTGTTATTGACACTGCCCTACTCTGCAAGACAAAAATACGCCACAGAAAGTAAAAATAGTGGATTTTCCAGTTTTTTTTAAGTAACTTATCAGTTTGTGTTTGTATTGATACGGCCACAATGCTCCATTCCCGATCTTTACATCCTCAATTCCTAGGAATATTCCCTCAGGGGAGGTCGAGAAGGAGGAGGGGGGTACAGTTTTGCGGTTCGTCTGGCCCAAAAGGAAGCGACGTGAGAGAGTATTTCAGCAATGTGGTCCAGTTGCGTTCCTTCTGCACTTAACAACTCCACCTTGCCCGTTTCCCATATGCGAGAGTGTTTAAGTACAAAACGTTCCAGGATTTAAAATTACAAAAAAGTTCAAAGAGGGGGAGGAGGTAGAGAAAGAGGCGCGCATAAAAAAAGGGGTATTCGATTCGACTCGATTCGATTTATGAAGTAGAAGTTTCTGAAGGTCGTTCGTGAAGAGACATTTTCAAAATAAGCATGTCTTCTAATATAATAAAATAAGAAAAAGAAAGATGAATAAAAAAGGAAGAATTGTAAGACGAGGATTAACACTAAAGACGGAGCAAGAGTGGCATAAGTCTTTCTCTAATAAAAATCAGTGATCTCTCTCCTGTCTTTCTGCTGCTATAGCAACTGTTTTCGTGCTTCATTTTTATAAGAAAAAAAAATGACATGGGATTCAACTAATCCATTTAATTGTGTGAAACGTTTATCTTGTTAATGACTGTTATTGTGAGCATGGTTGGGATTGTAACGATGTTTCGGAATTGAAATGAAATTTGGTATTTCTTTTCATTTCTGTCTTCATACTGCCCGGTTTTAATTTTAACAAAACGGAGCCTTCTCGTTAACTACTTCATAATTTCGTCTCTAGAAAAATATATACTTTTTAGTCGAAACCAGTCACAAATCAATATGACGCCAGTGAGTTTTTTAAAGAAAATTGTAATGGATAGTAATGTCATTTCAGAGAATTGTATTCCTTTGGAAAATAATATCACAGTTCAATAATTTAGAATTTAAACTATGTTAAATTATTTACAAAACATATTGGGCCGACAAGCCAATACTAACAAATAAATGATGATAGAAATAATGTTCATTTGACTGCCTATTTATTATGAATCTATACTAATAATAAATCTGTAACCGAAATTTTTCTGGTAATTTTTGATTTTCCAAAAATAATTGGTGTCAATTTGTATAATTAATCCTGCTGAAACCAAAAATAACTTTTTTGAATTTTTTTTTGTATGTCTGTCTGTCTGTCTGTCTGGATGTTTGTTACCTTTTCACGCGATAATGACTGAACCGATTTATATGAAGATTGGAATATAAATTAAATTCGTTGTAACTTAGATTTTAGGCTATATGGCATTCAAAATACTTTATTTAAAAGGAGAGTTATAAGGGGGCCCTGAATTAAATAAATCGAAATATCTCCCTTATTACTGATTTTAATGAAACATGTTACATAACAAACGTTTCTTTAAAAATGATTTCCGATAAGTTTTATTCTATGCAAAATTTTGATAGGACTGATATTTAAGGATATACAAGACTTTTAAAATAACAATACAATACATTTCCACCGCCGCCTCAGATTGTAGCGTTGTTGTTCCTGCAGTAACTCCTATGTGCAAAATATAAAATTTTTGAGTAGGAACAAAAAACACATTTATTCATTCCATGGCAATGGCACATAGGAGATAGTGAATACTTACATTTTCGAAAGAAAGAAATATAATTACATATCACTGTTTATGCTGTATCACTATTTAAGTTATTTGAAGGGTTCAGAACCGTGGTCGGCCAAGCGCCATTTACTGAAGACGTAGAAAACAAGGGTTAAAATTAAGTTATTACCATAATTCAATGGAAACATATAGCAAGTAATATACAATTTACACATTAAAACTAAATGATATGTCAATCTTCATTAAACTATGGATGCATGTAATAACAATTAAGAAACATGTTAAAGGAATTGTCATGGCAACAAATGATTGCTCTCTGGACCAAAATGACCGCATTGTAATTATTTAAATACAATTTGTGAGAGATCGTCCGTATTTGCTTGGTTTCCGCATAAAACCAATCCGCGGAAAGTCTAAAATTCCACATTCAGTATTCCCAACCTAACACACATAACAATTTCCCTCTTCTTACCGCTTAAGTGACATATTGATTTTACTGCTTTAGGCTTTTAACATATTATTTTTAGAGACGTTGAATATAGTAATAATTATAAATTGGAAATTTACCACTGCAATTTCACCTAAATTTCACTGTTAATTATTGTTTTTAAATATTTGAAAAAATTAAGTAAACTCTACAACTCCACTAAAGTTACTGCATTCGTGATGCATGTAACATTAAGGAAGCCGTTTGTTTTAAGTTCGCATTTATAGACTGGGGGAAAAAAGACAGACGTATATCACGGCCTGCTGGAGTATAGTAAACATAGAAAACATTTTAAAGGAACAATGTTGAAGATAGATATTTTTTTCCAAATTTGCCGTCGTTGAATAGAAACCAAGATGGAGATTTCATTGCAACTAATTAGAAATTCCCCTTTCAGGTATGTAATAAACGATCTTCGTACAAAATAATGTACGATACACGAGCGGTATGTTTTCTTTCAATTCTCAGAAATTAAAAAAGCTCAACTACGTTTCGCTTTTTCACACTTTTCCTCGAACATGAAAACTTCAACATACCGCTCTTGTAACGCATATTACTATTAAATTAAGTAACATATTAAACAATTTATCCTTCTATCAAACACGAATGTTCCCTGGATCCAACGTCCTATTTTAATTATGTACTTTTTTATTCTAACAGGTGCAGCGGAGCGCACGGGCACGGCTAGTCATTCAATAAGTGAATAGCATGTTAAAACAAGTAGTGCCTACAAGTACTTTCGCCTTATCCGCCATCATGAGGTTGCATAAGAAATTAAATATGCATGAACTTAAAAATAGCAAGTGCACCAAATAGACATCTTAAAGTAACATAAAATCTGCCAGTTTAACATCTACAAAAACAACAAAACGGCTAGGCATTCATTTGTTTTCTTGATCAGCGCCCATTGGATTAATTAATTTCTCTCCTCTTAAAAAGCATCAAATTGGCCGATGTTGCTAAACACCGCTGATACCGAATACATTTCTCTATCAAATCAGCAATTAGTAAATCGAGACAAGTTGATTGGAGATTAACTTTAGTGCAACGCAGTGAACACTCAAATAAATCAGACAAACTGATTAGTGATCAGAACTCATTTGAATTGCTTTTCTGCAAATCGATCTAGGTTCATCTGATACCGAAATCACATATACCTACAGAAACTTTTTTTTAAACAGCTCCTTTGTATGAGTATGAAGTTATAAATGACAGATCCGTGAAAGGCCGCGGAAAAAGACGTATTTTACGTAAAAATGTGTCATGAAAAGTTTAGTGGCTTATCATAATAGTAATATGCGTTACAAGAGCGGTATGTTGAAGTTCTCATGTTCGAGGAAAAGTTTGAAAAAGCGAAACGTAGTTGAGCTTTTTTAATTTCCGAGAATTGAAAGAAAACATACCGCTCGTGTATCGTACATTATTTTGTGCGAAGATCGTTTATTACATACCTGAAAGAGGAATTTCTAATTAGTTGCAATGAAATCTCCATCTTGATTTCTGTTCAATGACGGCAAATTTGCAAAACAAAAATATCTACCTTCAACATTGTTGCTTTAAAATGTTTTCTGTGTTTACTATACTCCAGCAGGCCTTGATATACGTCTGTCTTTTTTTTTCCCCCCCAGTCAATGATGAGTCTGGAATATTGTTGAAATTTTCACGGCTTCCTTAATGTTACTTGCATCACGAATGCAGTAACTTTAGTGGAGTTGTAGAGTTTACTTAATTTTTTGCAATATTTAAAAACAATAATTAACAGTACAATTTAGGTAAGTGCAGTGCAGTGGTAAGTTTCCAATTTATAATTATTACTATATTGAACGTCTCTAAAAATAATATGTTAAAAGCCTAAAGCAGTAAAATCAATATGTCACTTAAGGGGAGAGGATGGTATTTTTTGGTGAAAAATGAGTAAATTAAAAAAAAATCTTTAAAAGACGCTGTGATATATGTGGAATGCATAGCATAACATTTTGTGGGCATTTGTGCCCTTATCGAATGTTGAGTCGCCATTTTTAAACTTCCTGTGTTACGGATTTTTAAATCACTCCCCCACTTTTATTTTTGTTTCCGGTAAATTAAATTTTCAAAAAAAAATTTCTTTAAAATACCCTTTGATATATGTGAAATGCATTGCATAACATTTTGTGGGTATTTGTGTCCTTATCGGATGTTGAGTCATCATTTTTCAACATCCTGCGCTATGGATTTTTAAATCACACGCTAACTTTTATCTTTTTCCAGTTACTTCATTTTTTTACTACATTGCCAGACAAAAATAGATATAATTTCTGAAATATTAAAGATACATGCATGAAATTTAGAACACACATTCTTTAGACCATTAGAAAATCTTTCTCTGTAACAGAATTTTGTTAATTGATTTCATTTTAAAAATACGTCCGTTTGTTTTCAAGAAAGGAAATCAGAAAATTGTTATTAAATTGTAATTGTTTATTTTACAAAAGTAGGGACTAATATCAAAATTCTGTTACAGACAGTTTGTAGAACATTCTTTGGCAAATACATTGGAAAAAATTGTTTGAATCTATCCTTAAAAACGATTTAGATATATCGGATTTAGTACAATCCTGCATTGGGTATAATTTTTTTCAAATTTGGGCCCCCAAATATATATATATATTTTTTTCAAAATAGTTTTATTTGGTTGAGTTGCCACAGCTATGAGCTCTCTATGTACAAAAAATTAATATTTTACACCAAATAGGAAAAAAGTTAAAAAAAAGTACCATCCTCTCCCCTTAAGCGGTAAGAAGAGGGAAATTGTTGTGTGTGTTAGGTTGGGAATACTGAATGTGGAATTTTAGACTTTCCGCGGATTGGGTTTGTGCGGAAACCAAGCAAATACGCACGATCTCGCACAAAAATATTTCAGCATATATTGTCTCAAAATATGCAAGTGTCATTTAGTAGTAGCTGTAATTAAGAAGTGAAAATATAGGGAGCATTTTTCAGTAACAGAGCTCGAACTCTGCACTCTTTCAATGCAAAAGAAGCACGCTGTCCCATTACTAAAACTTACAAAGCTGATATGTAAAAACAGTCTTGAAAGATGGAATAAATAACAATTGTATTTCCTTCCATCAGAAGTTATAGAATTTTACTTTCCTTTGAGAAACAAGCCGACATCATATTGTTTTCATCTGAAATGTTCAATCTTTAGCAATCTTAGCGACTTTAAATATCCTATACAAGTTCGAAGTGCTATTACATTACAATAGAACATACTAGTCGAGACTATTAGAAGGATAATAAAACTTGCAGCTTGACTTTCTTTTTGCCCTATTATTCTCATGTTACATCTCATAGATTCAAGCAACCTTCGAAGAGAACGGTACACTCCGTATATCTCTTGATGTCTCATTAAATGCGCACTTAAATTTCAATTAAAGGAATGTAAGAATTAATTTTATTCCCCCCTCCTCCATTTCCAAGTTACGTCATTAAAACAGTGTGTATATCGCCCGTCGGTAAAAAAACTTAAGTAGCAAAAGATATCAATGTAATGGCTGAGCGATGTCTTTGTTGCATGGCTGAAAGGTTATGTCTTACTCCTGCTGTATCCACAAGTCTGCAAGACTGTATTCCTTCTATTGTAAGTGTAACTTGGGAAAGAGATGAAAGCTGTGGAGAAATTTAGCGAAAGTAACACTCGGAATGTTAAAATGTATGTATGTATTTATTCACACTGCAAATAGGTATATACCCGGTGGCAGTGGTAACTAATTACACTCAATAATGACAATAATAAACACAATGAATAATAAATTAATAATATTATAATAATTAATACAAATAATAGTTAATAATAATAATAATAATAATAATAATAATAATAATAATAATAATAATAATAATAATAATTAGACTTCGTTGAATTGCCACACGCACCATGCAATCAGGTTGCCGATGTACGGTAGTATAGAGGAGGTGGGCGACCGCCCGGTCTCGTAGTATAAGCAGTTCATGTTAAGAAATGTGACCGGTCCAAATAGATAGAGCAGCTACAGCTAATGTATATCTATGTAAGCACTTGTTTTTGCATAACTGTGGTTGGAATAGTTAAAGCTTGACATTTGTTCAGTGCAGACAAGAATCCAATCAAACATACTACAATGAGAGTGTTGCTGTTCCAAATAATTGCCCCTGGAATACCCTTACCCCCTCAGCCAGTCTTGACCCGTTGGGAAACGTGGTTGGAATTATTATGCACAACATTACGGAAAAATAATGGAGGTAATTGATGCATTGGATAGCACAGACAGTTCCGCTGTTGCAGCTGTAAAATCATTGCCTTCTGAACAGCTATTGGAAGATATTTTGTTCATTGATTCTGATTTTAAAATCGTGTCCCAAAGCATCACCCTGTTAGAATCGTCTAAACTACAACTTTCAGAAGCCCTTAATATAGTGGATAAAGTAGGCCTATCACAAACCGTTATCCAAAATAACAATTCACTAATTTCATAAAAAGTGAAATGTAAGTTGGGAAACATTATTGCTAAAAATTCTGCCTATTCACAACTTGTATTATAAATGATGTACTATCAGGTCACTACAAGACGTCTGAAGTTGGTGTACTAAAAAGTAGTGATTCCCGTTCTTCAAATATTCACATACTACATCGTGTGATGTTGAACGTACATTTTCCCAAAATAGAAACTGTTTGAATGACCATCGGAGAAGGTTCACTTTGCAGTCGCTCAAAATGTACGTAACTCTATAATGCAATGCACATATTCAAGGATGATGTGAGTATATTATATTAAATTTTAAGAGTTAATATATCTCACTACAAAATAATTGTGTATTTACATTTTGGACATTTCCTACTTCAATGATATATTTCTTGAATGCAGGATACAGGTTTTATTGTAACCGCAGTATACTGCTCAGTGTTTACATCAGAGGCATACTCCATTCTTTGCATGTCCCCTTCTCATACAGTCTATACCGCGTGCGCAGTCAACCTTCCGATTCTCGTGGCAATTCCACGAAGTCTAATAATAATAATAATAATAATAATAATAATAATAATAATAATAATAATAATAATAATAATAATAATAATAATAAAAATAAAGTAAATCCAATTTGTATCTTAACCCTAAGTTCGAACTAAAACCCACGAGTATGATATGTTCATACCTGCACAAGTACCTTTCAGCACTACACTTATTTCGCTGTCAACTCACTCACTGCACTGGAACTACGACACATTTCACTGATTCTATCCTGATTTCACTAACACTGTTCAAATACTTTGCACTGACACTATAAACTATAAAGCTTCACTGACAGAAACACTGACAGAAAAAACCGGATGGAGTGAAAAAGAATCGGGTGGAATGAAAAAAACCAGGTGGAGTGAAAAAGAACCGGGTGGAATAAAAAAGAAGCGGGTGGAGTGAAAAAGAAGCGGGTGGAGTGAAAAAGACCGGGTGGAGTGAAAAAACCAGGTGGAGTGAAAAAGACCGGGTGGAGTGAAAAAACCAGGTGGAGTGAAAAAGACCGGGTGGAGTGAAAAAACCGGGTGGAGTGAAAAAAACCGGGTGGAGTGAAAAAACCGGGTGGAGTGAAAAAACCGGGTGGAGTGAAAAAGAAACGAGTGGAGTGGAGTGGAGTGAAAAGGACTCGGGTGGAGTGAAAAGAATTCAGGTTGAGTGAAAAGGAATCGGGTGTGTGAAAAAGAACCGGGTGGATTGAAATGAACTTACTGGGATGAAAAAGATTATACGGAGATGAAGGAGAATCGTTTCGGGGAGAAAAACAGCCTAGTGGGATGAAAAAGAACCCAGTGGAAAGAAAACGAATGTAGTGAGATGAAAATGAACCCAATAGGGTAAAAAAGAACCCAATGGTTGGGGAGTAGAAAAGAACTCAGTGGATGGGGATAAAGAGAACCCATTGGACTTAATTGTTTGGGTCACTGACTGAGAAGAAAGTGCATAGTGAAGGATGCACTGGAAAGAATGGTGAAAGGAAGAAGAGTTCGGGGCAGAAGAAGATATCAGATGATAGACGACATTAAGATATATGGATCATATGCGGAGACAAAGAGGAAGGCAGAAAATAGGAAAGACTTAAAGATGCTGGGTTTGCAATGAAAGACCTGCCCTTGGACAGAAAACTATTAATGAATGAATGGTGTGAAAAAGAACTCATAGGGGTGAAAAAGAGCCTATTCGAGTGAAATACAACCTTTTAGGGTGAAAAATAACCTACTGGAAGTAAATAAGAGCAGGAGAGAAGAAGATAGAGAGAGTAGAATGAAAAGGAAAGGGACGCAAATAAAGGAGATAAAAATAAAGTAAGGAAAAAAAAGAACAGCTAATAAGTTAAAATGAAAAAAAAAGAGAGATTGAAGAATTAGGGAAAAGGAAAACCGGAATAGAATAAATGTATTCAATTGGAACCCAACTAGCGAATTGAGTTGGGAAATTTAGTTGCATGACGCCCATATACGTTCCATGTCACTGCAGATTAAGATGCACGATTTCTCGTAAAAGGGCAATGGAATAATTACAAGTAACGTAAAATTTTCACGAGGAACACCATTATCATTGTTATCGACATCTCCAAAAGGTAATGTGGGCCTATTACCGTTACATTAAAACTGCTTGAAAATTAGTATTTTTAAGGTACCGGTTTACATTATTAATACTCCATTTTGATGTCCGGAAGTCGAATTTTACGACCAGAAACTCCCCAATTAAAAATACCAGCACTTCGAAACGGAAACATCTGATATCCACTTTATACGCATAATTCTTCGGTTATAAAGTTGGCGGACAGTCGTAAAAATCTAAACACCCTCATAATTTTCGATTCCTGCATTCAAACTCAATTTGTGTAAAGTGTTTTTAATCCGTGCCAAATCGTCTTTCATTTGTTCTTTTTGTTTAGCCTTGTTGATTTAAGATACAGTCTTCGTCTGAAGATCGAATTATGTCTACCACAACCAACTCTAAATGTTAGTCATATTACTGCCATTAAAAACTGTTTCGTATACAGTGAAGACAAAATATCGTATCTTAGCAACAAGACATTGATAATAGCTTCACATGAATGGAAATCAATTCTTTATGAAGCTTTCACGCTAGCTGACAAATTCCGGACCAATACCTAGGCCACGTGACAGTTCATCTTCCTTATGAGGTGTGTGTAAGTGTGTGTATGTTATTTCTTACACTTCATGAGTCATTACTACAGAGTATTATAGCGTTGGTATATAATACATAATAATATGATCGTAGAAGCCAAAATATCGAATTTTGAAAAGAAGGTGAAGCAGAAAGATATGAAAATCAAATAAAAATTAGATACAAAGAGACGAAAAAATACGAAGTGAAGGAGGTAAAAACAGCAAATCTATAAAGAATAAAGTGACAAAGATGTAAAGTTGAAAACTAAAAATTGAAAAAAATATTATTCACGAAGATAAAATGGAAGAAAAAAGAAGGAAATGTAAAACAAACAGTAAGGTAAAAACAAGAAGATTCAACAGACCAAACAAACATTAAGAGAAGAAGGGAGAGAGAAATATAAAGAAAGAAAAGGAGGCAGAGAAACGAAAGAGGAGTATCAGATTCATTCTGAAACAAAAATGAGCATAACAGAGAAGGAAGTATAAAGGGAGGCGAAGAATTGAGAAAAAATAAAACGGGAATAGAAACAGTAGAGAGAAGGAGATGCAAGAGAGAAGTAATGAGACTTAATAAACAAGAGTAAGTAGACACGAAAGATTATACAAGACAGACAATAAGTTAGTCTACAAGAAAGAGAATAAGATGAAAGGAAAAGAATAAGGTGAAAGACAGAAAATAAAGTGCAAGACAGATTATGGTACAAGACATAAATTAAAGTACAAGAGAGAGAATAAGGTGCAAAACAGAGAATTAAGATGCGAGAAAAAGAATAATGTGCAAGAAAAAGAATAGGATGCAAGACAGAGAATAAGATACAAGACAGAGATTAAGGTACAAAAAAAGAGATTAAGGTACAAGACAGAGATTAAGATACAAGAAGAGATTAAGGTACAAGAAAGAGATTAAGGTACAAGACAGAGATTAAGGTACAAGAAAGAGATTAAAGTACAAGAAAGAGATTAAGGTACAAGACAGAGAATAAGGTACAAGACAGAGATTAAGGTACAAGAAAGAGATTAAGTTACAAGAAAGAGATTAAGGTACAAGACAGAGATTAAGGTACAAGAAAGAGATTAAGGTACAAGACAGAGAATAAGGTACAAGACAGAGATTAAGGTACAAGAAAGAGATTAAGGTACAAGACAGAGAATAAGGTACAAGACAGAGATTAAGGTACAAGAAAGAGATTAAGGTACAAGACAGATTAAGGTACAAGAAAGAGATTAAGGTACAAGACAGAGAATAAGGTACAAGACAGAGATTAAGGTACAAGAAAGAGATTAAGGTACAAGAAAGAGATTAAGATACAAGACAGAGATTAAGGTACAAGACAGAGACTAAAGTACAAGAAAGAGATAAAGGTACAAGACAGAGATTAAGGTACAAGAATGAGATTAAGGTACAAGACAGAGAATATGGTAAAAGAAGGAGATTAAGTTACAAGACAGAGATTAAGGTACGAGAAAGAGATTAAGGTACAGGAGAGAGAATAAGGTACAAGACAGAGATTAAGGTACAAGACTGAGAATAAGGTACAAGAGAGAAATTAAGGTACAAGGAAGAGATTAAGGTAAATACAGAGATTAAGGTAGAAGACAGCGATTACGGTACAAGACAGAAATTAAGGTACAAGAAAGAGATTAAGGTAAAGACAGAGATTAAGGTACAAGACAGAGATTAAGGTACAAGACAGAGATTAAGGTACAAGACAGAGATTAATTTGCAAAATAGAGAATAAGGTGCAAGACAGAGAATAAGATGCTGTACAAGATAGAGATTAAGGTACAAGACAGAGAAGAAGATAGAAGACAGAGAACAAGGTAGAAAACGGGGAAAATTTAAGAGGAAGAAAGAGATTAATAGGTAAAGACGTGGAGAAAATTAGACGGAGGAGGAATAGGAGAAGTAAAAGTTTACGAAGACTGATATTCAGAAACCTGAATGTGTGATCCTATCGTAATAATATAGACCTATTACGTGCAACTGGATCAAATTGATATTTCCCTAATAATTAAGCAAACTTCATACGAATATAGTTCACTTTTGAACACAAAACTTAAGAAAAATGCATGTGAAGCGGGTGCGCAAGAGCAACAGATACAAATATACGTACAGGTAGCAGATGGATTGATTACCACTGTTGTAACGAAAATAAAAAAGTAAGGACGAACAGAAAAGAAAGATGTAAAAAAGTCGGCCATAATGGGTTGGGTTGCCGCTTTGTCGGCGAGCATGGGTCTAATGAGTTCACTGCTTTATCTTCTGTGACTGCCAAGTATTAGTTGATCGCCGACCGACCAGAAAACATCGGCTCTCCCAACACCAGCTCGCTCCGGGAATGTTCATTACCGATTGTAATAATTCTCAATCTTGTGACCGAGCCGACACGGCCGCGGGGGGCCTGCAGCCCTGCGGTTGACAACTTTTTTATACAATTCTCCTTCGAAGAAATTGGGTTGCTAGACAACGCGTTTTAAATCCATACCTGTACAGAGATCGAACGATACTTCTCTAGGGATCCCCACGTTGCTAAGGTACATGAATGGTTGATACGAAATGGATAGGAGAGCTAGATTCCCTTAAGACTCTATCAGATTTCCACGCTTTCTCATCAATGAAAGTCACTATTTTCGCGGTAATTTATTAACTGTGGGATGAAAGTCACCATCTCCGTGATAAGTTATTATCTGTGGGATGAAAGTCACTATCTCCGTGATAAGTTATTATCTGTGGGATGAAAATCACCATCTCCGTGATAAGTTATTATCTGTGGGATGAAAGTCACCCTTTCCGTGATAAGTTATTAACTTATCTGTGGGATGAAAGTCACTATCTCCGTGATAAGTTATTATCTCTGGGATGAAAGTCACTACCTACGTGATAAGTTAATAATAATAATAATAATAATAATAATAATAATAATAATAATAATTATTATTATTATTATTATTATTATTATTATTATTATTATTATTATTTATTTTAGCTGGCAGAGTTAAGGCCGTAATGTCTTCTCTTCCACTCAACCAGCAAAAAGTATATAACTTATATGCATGAACTTACAAAGAATTCAACAATTTGGTTTAGATGAGAGTTACATGTATACAAGACTTATTTACGAATTAAACAACAAAATACTATGAACTATTAATTAAACACTGAAATAAACTGTGTAGCAGAATTAAGCTAAAATACATAGAATGTTAATATATTTCAAATAATATTAGATAATAGAAAGATCTGTGGGATGAAAGTCAATATTTCCGTGATAAGTTATCTCCGGGATGAAAATCACTACCTACGTGATAAGTACTGTAATTATCTCTAGCATGAAAGTCACTATCTCCGTGGTAACTTATTATCTCCGGGATGAGAGTCACTTTGATAAGTTATCTCCGGGATGAAAGTCACTACCTACGTGATAAGTAATTATCTCTAGGATGAAAGTCACTATCTCCGTAATAAGTTATTATCTGTGGGATGAAAGTCACTATCTCCGTGATATGTAACTATCTCTGGGATGAAAGTCACTATCTCCTTGATAAGTTATCATCTCTGGTATGAAAGTCACTATATCCGTGATAAGTTACCTCCGGGATGAAAACCACTATCTCCGTGATAAGTTATTATCTCTGGGATGAAAGTCACTATATCCGTGATAAGTTATTATCTCTGGGATGAAAGTCACTATATCCGTGATAAGTTATTATCTCTGGGATGAAAGTCACTATCTCCGTGATAAGTTATTATCTCTGGGATGAAAGTCACTATATCCGTGATAAGTTATTATCTGTGGGATGAAAGTCACCATCTCCGTGATAAGTTATATTCTGTGGGATAAAAGTCACTATCTCCGTGATAAGTTATTTTCTCTGGGATGAAAGTCACCATCTCCGTGATAAGTTATTTTCTCTGAGATGAAAGTCACCATCTCCGTGATAAGTTATATTCTGTGGGATAAAAGTCACCATCTCCGTGATAAGTTATATTCTGTGGGATGAAAGTCACTATCTCAGTGATAAATTATTTTCTCTGGGATGAAAGTCACTACCTCCGTGATAAGTAATTATCTGCAGGATGAAAGTCACTATCTGTGATAAGTTATTATCTCTGGGATGAAAGTCACCATCTCCGTGATAAGTTATTATCTGTGGGAAGAAAGTCACTATCTCCGTGATAAGTTATCTCCGGGATGAAAGTCACTACCTACGTGTTAAGTTAATAATAATAATAATAATAATAATAATAATAATAATAATAATAATAATAATAATAATGATGATCTATTTTATCTGGCAGAATTAAGGCCATAAGGCCTTCTCTTCCACTCAACCAGCAAAAAGTATATATACATATGCATGAACTTACAAAGAATTCAACAATTTGACTTACATGAGAGTTACATGTATACAAGAGTTATTTACGAATTAAACAACAAAATACTATGAACTATTAATTAAACACTGAAATAAACTGTGTAGCAGAATTAAGCTAAAATACATAGAATGTTAATATATTTCAAATAATATTAGATAATAGAAAGATCTGTGGGATGAAAGTCACTATCTCCGTGATAAGTTATCTAAGGGATGAAAATCACTACCTACGTGATAAGTACTGTAATTATCTCTGGCATGAAAGTTACTATCTCCATGGTAAGTTATTATCTCCGGGATGAGAGTCACTTTGATAAGTTATCTCCGGGATGAAAGTCACTACCTACGTGATAAATAATTTTCTCTAGGATGAAAGTCACTATCTCCGTAATAAGTTATTATCTGTGGGATGAAAGTCACTATCTCCGTGATAAGTAACTATCTCTGGGATGAAAGTCACTATCTCCGTGATAAGTTATTATCTCTGGGGTGAAAGTCACTATCTCCGTGATAAGTTATTATCTCTGGGATGAAAACCACTATCTCCGTGATAAGTTATTATCTCTGGGATGAAAGTCACTATCTCCGTGATAGGTTATTATCTCTGGGATGAAAGTCATTATCTCCGTGATAAGTTGTCTCCGCGATAAAAGTCACTATCTCCGTGATGAGTTATCTCCGGGATGAAAGTCACTATCTCCGTGATACGTTATTATCTCTAGGATGAAAGTTACTATCTCCGTGATAAGTTATTATCTCTGGGATGAAAGTCACTATCTCCGTGATAAGTTATTATCTCTGGGGTGAAAGTCACTATCTCCGTGATAAGTTATTATCTCTGGGATGAAAGTCACTATCTCCGTGATAAATTATTACCTCTGGATGAAAGTCAGTATCTCTGTGATAAGCTATTATCTCAGGGATGAAAATCACTATTTCCATGATAAGTCATTATCTCTGAGATGGAAGTCACTATCTCCGTGATAAGTCATTATCTCTGGAATGAAAGTCACTATCTCCGTGATAAGTTATTATCTCTGGGATGAAAGTCACTATCTCCGTGATAAGCTATTATCTCTGGGATGAAAGTCACTATCTCCGTGATAAGCTATTATCTCTGGGATGAAAGTCGCTATCTCCGTGAGAAGTAATTATCTCTGGGATGCAAGTCACTATCTCCGTTATAAGTTATCTCTGGGATGAAAGTCGCTACCTCCGTGATAAGTTATTATGTGTGGGATGAAAGTCACTATCTCCGTGATAAGTTATTATCTCTGGGATGAAAGTCACTATCACCGTGATAAGTCATTATTTCTGGAGTGAAAGTCACTATCTCCGTGATAAGCTATTATCCCCGGGAAGAAAGTCACTATCTCCGTGATAAGCTATTAGCTGTGGGATGAAAGTGACTTTCCCCATGATAAGTCATTATCTCTGAGATGGAAGTCACTATCTCCGTGATAAGTCATTATCTCTGGGATGAAAGCCACTATCTCCATGATAAGTTATTACCTCTGGGATGAAAGTCACTGTCTCCGTGATATTATATTATCTCTGAGATGAAAGTCACTATCTGCTTGATAAGTTATTATCTCTGGGACGACAGTCACTACCTCCGTGATAATTTATCTCTAGGATGAAAGTCACTATCTGCGTGATAAGTTATCTCTGGGACGACAGTCACTACCTCCGTGATAATTTATCTCTGGGATGAAAGTCACTATCTGCGTGATAAGTTATTATCTCTAGGACGACAGTCACTCCCTCCGTGATAATTTATCTCTGGGATGAAAGTCACTATCTGCGTGATAAGTTATTATCTCTGGGACGACAGTCACTACCTCCGTGATGATTTATCTCTGGGATGAAAGTCACTATCTGCGTGATAAGTTATTATCTCTGGGACGACAGTCACTACCTCCGTGATAATTTATCTCTGGGATGAAAGTCACTATGTCCGTGATAAGTTATTATCTCTGGGATGAAAGTCACTATCTCCATGATGAGTTATTATCTCTGTTATGAAAGTCGCTATCTCCGTAACCATAAAGCAACAGGAGATACAAGGTAATACATAAAATATTATAAAATTGTAACAGTCAATGAGATCAGTTAATGATATATGTCACAGATATTAGTAATAATGTAGCATAGTTTACAATTTGAAAACATGGACTATTCGTAATGTACAATATAGAATAATAGAGGGAAAATAACGTACAGAGAGTTACTTACTTACAAATGGCAGTTTCATTGCCGCCCTCACATAAGCCCGCCATCGGTCCCTATCCTGTGCAAGATTAATCCAGTATCTATCTTCATATCCCACCTCCCTCAAATCCATTTTAATATTATCTTCCCATCTACGTCTCGGCCTCCCCAAAGGTCTTTTTCCCTCTGGTCTCCCAACTAACGCTCTATATCCATTTCTGGATTCGCCAATACGTGCTATATGCCCTGCCCATCCGAAACGTCTGGATTTAATGTTACTAATTATGTCAGAAAACAATGCGTGCAATTCTGCGTTGTGTAACTTTCTCCACTCTCCTGTGACTTCATCCCTCTTAGCCCCAAATATTTTCCTAAGAACCTTATTCTCAAACACCCTCAATCTCTGTTCCTCTCTCAAAGTGAGACTCCAAGTTTCACAACCTAAATAACAACCGGTAATATAACTGTTTTATAAATTGTAACTTAAAAAATATTTGACAGCAGAGTAGATGACAAAAGCTTCTAAACCCAATAATAACAGGCATTTGCCATATTTATTCTGCGTTTAATTTCCTCAGGAGTGTCATTTATATTTGTTACTGTTGCTCCAAGATATTTTAATTTTTCCACCTCTTCGAAGGATAAATCTCCAATTTTTATGTTTCCATTTCGTACAATATTCTGGTCACGAGACATAATCATATACTTTGTCTTTTTGCGATTTACTTCTAAACCTATCGCTTTACTTGCTCAAGAAAAATCCCCGTGTTTTCCCTAATCGTTTGCGAATTTTCTCCTAATATATTACGTCATCCGCATAGACAAGAAGCTGATGTAACCCGTTCAGTTCCAAACCCTTTCTGTTATCCTGGACTTTCCTAATGGCATATTTTAGAGCGAAGTTAAGAAGTGAAGGTGATAGTGCATCTCCTTGCTTTAGCCCACAGTGAATTGGAAAAGTATAAAAAATAAGGTCTATACGGACTCTGCTGTAAGTGTCACTGAGGCACATTTTAATTAATCGAACTAGTTTCTTGCGAAACAATATCATATATCTTAAGCTAAATTCTTAAGTGTCAAAAAAAAATGAGAAATATTATTTCTATCTAAGTAGGCCTACCTTCTAATACTTGAGCCGACAACGATAGATAATTTTCATCATTGGTCTACTAATGAAAACAGTATTATCAAAAATAATTACCTTATTATGACTTTCAGATTAAACCCGAATAAGCTATAAAGCTTATATGAACAAAGCGAATACCAGACTTTTATTCATATGTTTTAAGGCAAAACTGGCCCATCGTGCTTGTAAATGTACGGTATGTCTTTGGAGAAGATGTAATGGTTGTCTTGGGAACGGTGTAAGTCTCGGCTTTCAACTGTCTGTGGAAAAAGTAATACTTGTTTGCAATAAAAAAGAAATGCAGTGGAAATACAGAAATTGGCCGATATTTGCTGCTGGACTAGTACGTGTGAACGTCTCTATAACGACAAGTAATCTGTTAAGACCCTGCAAATATCTTCAGAAAGAGGGAGGCAGGAGGAGGAGAGGGAAGTCGCTATGGTTTGTAACTCTAAAAGAGATGCTAAAACGAATTGGTTTGGTATTCAATGTTGGACGTCCTTGAACACAGATGCTTGGTTCGGTCATCTGCTACCCATTACCAACTTCCACTTTTTTTCACGCACTCTCCATCTCTTTCTCTAAGAGATTAAAAAATTCTACGCGTATAACAATAACAGAGCCTTTTACAAAAGATTAAAAGCAAATTTACGTTGAGCATCAATAATATCTTTCTTTTTTTTTAGCCTATAAAGTTGTCATCACCGAAAGTCTAAATTCTGAAGGCCTATTCTGAATTCGTAGTCTTCTCTCAACGAGTCCTTTGGTACATATTTCTCTCATCTCTCTTCATAGTCTTCGCGTTCTTCTCTGCCTCCCCTTTGTCATCTCCGTCTTTTCTTCCCTCTTCATTTTCTCGGTCTTTTCTTCCTCCTCTTCATCTTCGCAGTTTTTTCTTCCTCATCTTCGTCTTCGAAGTGTTTCCTTCTTCCTTTTCGTAATCGGCGTCTTTTCTTCCTTCTCTTCATCTTCGTAGTCTTTTCTTTTTCGTCATCGTCTTCCAAATTTTTCCTTCCTCCTCTTCGTCTTCGTTGTCTTTTCTTTCTCCTCGTCTTCGCAATCTTTACTTTTTCCTTTCCGTCTCTGCCGTGTTTTCTTCTTCCTTTCCGTCTTCGCCGTGTTTTCTTCTTCCTCTTTGTCTTCGCAGTCTTTTCTTCCGCCTCTTCGTCTTCACAGTTTTTTTCTTATTTTCCTCTTCGTCTTCGCAATGTTTCCTTCTTCCTCTTCGTCTTCGCTGTCTTTTCTTTCTCCTCTTCGTCTTCGCTGTGTTTTCTTCTTCCATTTCGTTTTCGCAATCTTTTCTTCTTCCTTTCCGCCTTCGCAATCTTTTTTCCTTCCTTTTCGTCCTCGCAATCTTTTCTTCTTCCTTCCCGCCTTCGCATCTTTTTTCTTCCTTTTCTTCTTCGCAATCTTTTCTTCTTCCTTTCCGTCTTCGCAATCTTTTCTCCTTCCTTTCCGCCTTCGCAATCTTTTCTTCTTCCATTCCGTTTTCGCAATCTTTTCTTCTTTCTTTTCATCTTCGCAATCTTTTCTTCTTCCTTTCCGTCTTCGCAATCTTTTCTTCTTTCTTTTCGTCTTTGCATTCTTTTCTTCTTCCTTTTCGTCTTCGCAATCTTTTCTTCTTCCTTTCCGTCTTCGCCGTGTTATCTTCTTCCTTTTCGTCTTCGCAATCTTTTGTTCTTCCTTTCCGTCTTCGCAATCTTTTCTTCTTTCTTTTCGTCTTCGCATTCTTTTCTTCTTCCTTTCCGTATTTGCTGTGTTTTCTTCTTCCTTTCCGTCTTCGCAGACTTTTCTTCTTCCTTTCCGTATTTGCTGTGTTTTCTTCTTTCTTTTCGTCTTCGCAGACTTTTCTTCTTCCTTTCCGTATTTGCTGTGTTTTCTTCTTCCTTTCCGTCTTCGCAGACTTTTCTTCTTCCTTTCCGTATTTGCTGTGTTTTCTTCTTCCTTTTCATCTTCGCAATCTCTTCTTCTTCCATTCCGTCTTCGCAATCTTTTTTTCTTCCTTTCCGTCTTCGCCGTGTTTTCTTCTTTCTTTTCGTCTTCGCAGTCTTTTCTTCTTCCTTTCCGTAGTTGCCGTGTTTTCTTCTTTCTCTTTGTCTTCGCCATGTTTTCTTCTTCCTCTTCGTCGTTCTTCGTCTTTTCTTCTTCGTCTTCGTCTTTTCTGTCCTCTCTTCCTTGTCGTCGTCTTCTCCGTCCTTTCTTCCCCTCGTCGCTCTTCGTCCTTTATTCCTTCTCTTCGTCTTCGCCGTCTTTTCTTCCTCCTCGTCTTCTTCGTACTTTCTTCCTCCTTTCGTCTTCTTCGTCCTTTCTTCCTCCTTTCGCCTTCTTCGTCCTTTCTTCCTCCTCGTCTTCTTCGTCCTTTCTTCCTCCTTTCGTCTTCTTCGTTCTTTCTTCCTCCTTTCGCCTTCTTCGTCCTTTCTTCCTCCTCGTCTTCTTCGTCCTTTCTTCCTCCTTTCGTCTTCTTCGTCCTTTCTTCCTCCTTTCGTCTTCTTCGTCCTTTCTTCCTCCTTTCGCCTTCTTCGTCCTTTCTTCCTCCTCGTCTTCTTCGTCCTTTCTTCCTCCTCTTCGTCTTGGCCGTCTTTTCTTCCACTTCTTGTCTTCTTCATCTTCGCAATATTTATTCCTTCTATTCGTCTTCTCCTTTTTTCTTCCTCCTCTTCGCCTTCACAGTCTTTCTTCCTTCTTCTTCGTCGTTATCTTCTTCCCCGTTCAATCCAATATTCGTAAGACTTGATGAAGAAATTCAGTTTTGATACTGGAATCACTTGTCAACAATTATTGTCACCTCGTATATCTTATTGTATGTGCCGGTAAAAGGTTCGAAA
Source organism: Periplaneta americana (assembly GCF_040183065.1). Lineage (NCBI taxonomy): Eukaryota > Metazoa > Arthropoda > Insecta > Blattodea > Blattidae > Periplaneta > Periplaneta americana. The sequence continues at coordinate 24,910,217 of NC_091122.1, read as the reverse complement.
AGTATTGTTCAGTAGTAGTAATAATAATAATAATAATAATAATAATAATAATAATAATAATAATAATAATAATAATAATAATACTTATCTACTTATATTTATTTGTAACGTAATTTACAAACCAACCAGTCGGGGTTTCTTTTATGAAGACTAGAATGGACATTCCTCTATTCTCTCTCTCTCTCTCTCTCTCTCTCTCTCTCTGAATATCAAGGCAACAGAATGTTTTACGTATCACTAAAAGCGAATTTTAATGAGTATTAACTACACTTTTCAAGTTGTCAACCGAACTATACAGTCCCTGCCTTCTGGAGGAGAGTTATCGGGTATGCATTCCAAGGCTCGAAAGCGTTTCACTAAAGTCAATGACCGCAAGGGATTAATATTACAGACTTTAATTGGACGATATATTATTACAGCCTACACATCCTCTGAGTCAAGCACTGGATGCGGTTTTTCAACAATTCAATTCCAAGTGATCTTCAAACGATTCCGAACATGGGCGTAAGGAATTAGGCATGACAGACCAAGCTGGTTCATTTATATTGACTATAAATAAATAATCATAAATGCATTTAGGTTTATTAAGTTTGCTACGCACATCTCTCTCTCTCTTTCTCTCTATAAGGTAGAAGCAAATAATTATTACACAACAGCAAACTTACATTTCCGATTATGGCAGGTTCCGACAAGTTATAGCAAGAGGAATGGAAATTTAATAATAATAATAATAATAATAATAATAATAATAATAATAATACGATAGTAATACTATTACTGTTAATTCTCCAAATAAAAAAATGTATAATAAACATATTTTTCAATCACAAAATTCTGCACTGTATGGAGAAATTATTATTTAGGTCTACCCTTTCACTGCCGAAAAATATATAAGATGCTAAAAGCATACAGAAGACGCTGAAAAATTTATAAGTGTATAAAATGTAAAATATAGACATTGTCTAAAATGCGTAAGGTATGTAAAGTTGTACAATATGTGTAAAATAGATAAAATACCGAAAATGTATTATATGCCTACAGTTGTACAAGATTCTTCAAGTTTTAGACAAATCCTCAAGTTTCATATAATGCCTAAAATGTACAGAATGTCTAAAATTTCAAAAGACGTCAAAAACGTTCAAGATGTATAACATATATAAAATGCACAAGATGTCTGAAATGTAGGCCTACAAGATATGTAAAAAATACAATTTGCCGTTTAAAATGTAGCTACAAGAAGTGTATAATGTGCAAGATGTCTAAAACATACAAGTTTTCTAAAACGTACAAGATGTCTCAAATATACAAGAAGTCTAAAATGTACAAGATATCTGAAATGTATAGACCCTGGAACAAAATTTGGGCAACCTGAATTTTCCATGCTCAGTGTATAATATGTTATAATTTCGTTTCTGAGTCTGTATAATATGTGTAAAATATACAATATGTTTTTAAAATGTGGCTACAGGATGTATAAGTTGCACAAAATGTTTAAAAATGTATAAAATATCTAAAACATACAAGATGTTTAAATGTAGGCTACAGGATATCTCAAATGCATAAAATATCTAAAACGTACAAGATGTTTAAATGTAGGCTATAGGATGTCTAAAATGCATAAAATATATAAAATGTACAAGATGTCTAAAATGTATAGACCCTGGGACAAAATTTGGGCCACCTGCATTTTCCATGCTCAGTGTGTAATATGTTATAATTTCGTTCTGAGTCTGTATAATATGTGTAAAATATACAATATGTTTTTAAAATGTAGCTGCAGGATGTATAAATTGTACAAGATATCTAAAATGTATAAAATATCTAAAAAGTACAAGATGTTTAAATGTAGACTATAGGATGTCTAAAATGCATAAAATATTTAAAATGTACAAAATGTCTAAAATGTACAAGTTTTCTAAAATATATAAGGTGCCTAAGATGTACAAGATATCCACAATATACAAGATGTCAAAATATAGGCTACAAGATGTCTAAAATGTATAAGATATCTAAAATGTACAAGATGTCTACAATGTACAAGATGTCTAAAATATAGAATATATCCTATGGTTCAAAATGTAAAGATGTCTAAAATGTACAAGATGTCTAAAATGTATAGATCCTGGAACAAAATTTGGGCCACCTGCATTTTCCATGCTCAGTGTGTAATATGTTATAATTCCTTTCTGAGTCTGTATAATATGTGTAAAATATACAATATGTTTTTAAAATGTAGCTGCAGGATGTATAAATTGTACAAGATATCTAAAATGTATAAAATATCTAAAAAGTACAAGATGTTTAAATGTAGACTATAGGATGTATAAAATGCATAAAATATTTAAAATGTACAAAATGTCTAAAATGTACAAGTTTTCTAAAATATATAAGGTGCCTAAGATGTACAAGATATCCACAATATACAAGATGTCAAAATATAGGCTACAAGATGTCTAAAATGTATGAGATATCTAAAATGTACAAGATGTCTACAATGTACAAGATGTCTAAAATATAGAATATATCCTATGGTTCAAAATGTAAAGATGTCTAAAATGTACAAGATGTCTAAAATGTATAGATCCTGGAACAAAATTTGGGCCACCTGCATTTTCCGTGCTCAGTGTGTAATATGTTATAATTTCGTTCTGAGTCTGTATAATATGTGTAAAATATACAATATGTTTTTAAAATGTAGCTGCAGGATGTATAAATTGTATAATATGTCTAAAATGTATAAAATATCTAAAACGTACAAGATGCTTAAATGTAGGCTATAGGATGTCTAAAATGCATAAAATATATAAAATGTACAAAATGTCTAAAATGTACAAGTTTTATAAAATGTATAAGGTGTCTAAATACAGGCTACATGATGTCTAAAATGTATAAGATGTCTAAAATGTACAAGATGTCTACAATGTACAAGATGTCTACAATGTACAAGTTGTCTAAAATATACATGATGTCTAAAATATACAATGTATCCTATGGTTCAAAACTTAAAGATGTCTAAAATGTACAAGCAATGGTGGACGATCATCGAATCAGAATGGAGGTTAGTACGATGATCCCCCCAGCCGTTATAGCTCTCCTACTCTGCGAATTAAATGTCTAGAGCAGCGATGACCAGAGCGGGTGTCGTGATTACAACGTGTAATCACAGACATTCAAACGGGTACGAGGATTTTCCTGTACATTGATATGTGTTTTATTCACGTACTGAAGGCAAGCAGTGGCTGTATCATGTCGCTCTACAAACTCTGTAAGAGGTGGTTTCGTAAAGAATGAGGAGAACTTTTTTGTTGCTCTGTCGGACAAAATGTAATATGTTTACTTTGCTCAACGGTTCAATTAGGAGTATATGGAAACATTAATTGCCACGCTGAATAATGTATTATTATTATTATTATTATTATTATTATTATTATTACTATTATTATTATTATTATTATTATTATTATTACTGGCCACTAAGTATATGTTTCTATAATTCTTCTGTACACTTAAATATACTTAAACCAACAATAAAAATAAATAAACCTGCATTAAGTTTTTTGGCTGAATATGCTAAAGAAAAGAAAGCCTAAAATAAGGTTAAAATCATTAAGTTTTATCTCAATTTTATTCTTCTTAATCTTTAGATGAGGGTAACTATTTATTAATTATTCATTTAATAATAATATTGTAAAAAAAACTGATTCAATATTATGTGGCAACGAACTGTTAAACGCCAGAAATTGACATGTCTTAAATCATAGCCAGGAAGAGAAAGATGAGATAAATAAGTGTAGGGAAGTCAGCTACCTAGTGGGATTTGAAATATATCGTACTCTAAAGCATTTTAATAGAACATAATTTCTCAAAAGAGTAATGATTAAAATAGCTTAAATAACTTGTCCGTAAGAAGTTTTTAATTCTGCGAAATTACGAATTTCTCGACCAAGTATCGAGAGAAGAATTTAGAAAATTCCTGATTGCATTCAAGAGGAAGTTTTAAAAAAGAAGCAAGAAAAATCGTATATTATTCACTGGCTCTTGTTGACAGCAGTGACATTACTGATACAGCAAAGCTTGAGATTTTTATCCGCGGGATTGATCAAGATGTTAGTACAGGAACCACCACTGGTTGTAGTTTTCATGCCAAGTACCTTTTCTCAATCTTCTTACTTCATAGGCTGTCTGTCGCATGTAATCACTGCAGCTCGAGTTTTGGTCACCGCTGGTCTAGAGAATATCCGTTTGTCTGATCATTATATCTCTATAAGGTATTAACATTCCATTCTTACTTTCACTACTGTAACAGTCCGTACCATGTTATCACAAAAATGTCTGCACCTAGCTGATTGATTGATTGATTGATTGTATTAGTCTATTCTGTCTGATTGTACTTCGAGTAAGGACATGGTTATGTAACCGGAAGTCTGAGAAATAGAGTTGCATTCCGAAACAGGGACAATTCTACAGGTTGTCTCTCTCTTATTAAATACCCGGAAGTTGACAATTACAGTTATCAGAACCCGGACTATTGTAATTATTTCCTTCCATTATATGGATATTTAAACCCACATATCTGAAGTCCTTCTCTAATGGCTCTACTGTTCGAATCCGCTGGAAGAGTTATTAAGTTATTATGAGCACAATCTGAATAATTCCTCCCGTTTTATTGGAGAACCATTAATTGGTACAGCGTTCCCTAAAAGCTCTGTATGAGGGCCTTTCTACAAGGCTGTTCGGGATGTAATAATCCAGAGTGAGTGCATATATTATAGTTTTATATCCTCACCGACTTCCTATAGTGGTTTACCACACAACAAGAATTTAATAATGGGTATAAAAAAACTACCTGCCAAAATAAATGTAAGTTATTATATTTTGTGAGTGAAAAAGGAAATATATTTCACTTTTTAAGGGTTCTTTCAGATTACAAACTGGCATTATAAAGTCAAAGTAACGGACTTGAGTTTGAATCCCGCATATTAATATTGTAATGTTATTTGTGGTATGCTTTACCTGCAGACTTACTGAAGGCTTTACCAATATCCAAAAATGTATTTAAAAATAGGCTTAAGGACTTTACTAATAGACGGTAGTATATTATACACACTATTTAAAGGGTGTAATTGTGTTTTTGTTATTTGAAGTGTTGTATCAGTGAAGAAGTGTGTTGTGTTGGTGAAGTGTGTTTCTGTCAGTGAAGTTTTATAGTTTATAGTGGCAGTGCAAAGCATTTGAACAGTGAAATGTTTTTGAAGTGTTAGTGAAATCAGGGTAGAATCAGTGAAATGTGTCGTAGTTCCAGTGCAATGAGTGAGTTGGCAGCGAAATGAGTGTAGTGTTGAAAGGTACTTGTGCAGGTATGAACATATCATACTCGTGGGTTTAAGTTCTAACTTAGGGTTAAGATACAAATTAGATTTACTTTAATGTTATTTTAAGTGCTCGTGCTTCATTTAATTTAGGATGCTCCCTGTTATTATTATTATTATTATTATTATTATTATTATTATTATTATTATTATTATTATTATTATTATTATTATTATCATCATCATCATCATCATCATTATTACTAATAAAATTTATCATTAATTATATTTTTTACAAATTGTGTTTATTATTAATTGTCATTATTGAGTGTAATTAGTTACCACTTCCACCGGGTATATACTCATTTGCAGTGTGAATAAATACATACACTTATACATACGTATAACTTGAATAGGACCAATGATTTTCTGTAAGTACAGGGTGATCCGTTTGGGTATGGATAAAATAAAAACACCGTAAAACATTTACTACTGAACTTTATTTTTTGAAACTTTGTGCATACAACATTAAGAGATGGAAGATTCCTCAGAGCTCAACATGACCCCCATTGCGCACCCTGCACAACTCATAACGGTGATGCAATTCAGCCCATGTCCGATGTAACATAAGAGGGGTGATTTGTTGAAAAGCTTGAGTATTTTTTGCTCTCAGATAATCAATGTTCCTGGGTTTCTGTGAATAGACAATGCCTTTAGCAAAACCCCACACAAAGAAGTCAGGAGGGATTAGATCTGGGGAGTTTGGGGACCAAGCCAAGAGATAGCTGCTTTTCGTGCTGGGTTTCGTCTGCGATCTCCTACGCGTTTTTTTTAACACAGAACCTGTTCCTACAAATGTTCGATACCACAACATTATGGAATCGTATTTAGGTACATTACGCACACCATACTCACGTCGAAATTCCCTTTGAACTCTTTTAACAATCTCAAATTTAGCATACCAAAGAACACATTGTTGATTTGTAGTATCCATTTTAATCATCTACGATTTTCATTTGTCCTTTCAGATTATGCATTGTTGATTGTCATATATGAAAACTCCCATCTTTTAATCGTAATGTAACTAGCAAGAAATTTTTCCTACTATCATAACAGCTTTAAATAAAGAAAAAAATAAATGATTACATTAATGAATAAATAAATGAATGAATACATAAAAAGCAAAAATAAAAATAAAAAAATAAATAAATCTCCACTTCCCATGTTGGAATCGAACCCACATTCTCTGGATCTAAAGCTGGATATGTTACCGCTTGAGCCCCAAGTTCTGTTTTAAACACAACGCTAGAATTAACTTTCAAATCAAGCCCCAGTGGTTAAGAATGAGCAGAACAGTGCGGCAGGCTTCAGTGTTTTGTCTTTTTCCCCTGTCGTTGCTATGGTTTAAACATGAGAGCGGTTAGAAAAACTTGTCCCCCTGCCTGTTATTGGTTTTTCAAAGCTAATGATCCAATATCCTATGACATGTGTTGAGCTGGTGGCCGCCTAACAGATGTATCTCGTCCAGATGAAGGCACAGATAAGATTAAATGATTTAAACGGCTTCCTTAACAACTGCTGGCGTGGCCACGATCTTATCTGCATCAATTAATACCTCAGTCAGCTGCCAATAACCAACCGCCTCCATTTTCTTTAATTATATCGTGGAGTAATAACAAATCAGATATATATCTCTGACATCACCCGGACGCTCTTCGGTTTCCGAATACGTGAGAAAGACGAAAATAGTTCAGTGGAACATGACACACCGCGTCCTTGTGGTCAGGTACACTAATTGGTTTTATGAGAATGGAGGGGTTCATAGATCGGGTAGCAGAAAGGAAAATAAGGATAAGAAGAGATAAAAACTGTATTGAAATAAATTCGTTAAAAGAAGCTGTCAAACGAAAATTAAGAAGAAAACATAGATTAAAAAATTAAGGAGAAGGAAAGAGGAGATACTGGAAAGCGAATTGAAGATAGACAAGGAATTAAAGCGGAAGAAAGAAATCAAGGAAAGGTAAAATAAAGAGAAAAGGGGATACAGAAGAGGCAGGGCAAAATTAACACAAAAATAAATGAAGATAAAAAGTAATAGATGGAGAGAGAAATTAAAAAAAAATGGATAAACAAGCTAAGGACGTAAAAGATGTAAAGAAAATGATGGAGGATAATGTGATGCGAGTAAGATGTAAAGGGGAAAATATGAAAAGGAAGAAAGATGAACACAGAAAAATGGAAAGGGATTAAGATGCAAAGAGAAAAGAACATAAAGGGAGAATAATGCAAAGGGAAATTGATACAAAGAGAGAAAGATGTAAATGGAGAATGTGGATACAGGAAGAATGAAATATGTAAAGGAAGGATTGCGTAACAGAAAATTATGTAACGGAGAGAGATTAAAGGGAAGAAAGATACAAAAGGAAAAAAAGATAAAAGAGAGAAAGATACAAAGGGCAAAAGATGTCAGTGAAGAAGGGTGTGAAAGGAGAATTGTGTAAATGGAGAAAGATTAAAAGGGAGAAGGATGCAAAGGGAAAGAGATGCAAAGGCACTAAGATGCAAAGAGAAAAAACATAAGAAAGGGGAAAGAATGTAAAGGAAAAAAAGGTGTAAGTCGAGAAATGTAGAAAGGGAGAATTATGTAGGTACAGGGAGAACCATGTAAATGGAGAATTATGTAAAGAGAAAAGGTATTAAGAGAGAATGTTGAGGGAGAAAATGTTCAAGAAGAGAAGTTTAAAGAGAGAAATGTGTTCACGAAGAAAAGTGTTAAGGGACAAAGATGTTAAAGGAGAAAGAGTTAAGGAAGAAAAGTATTAAGGGAGAAAGGTCTCATTGGACAAAATCATTAAGGGAAATAGTAGATGTTAAGGAAGTAAGTCTTAAGGGAGAAAGATTTTGAGGAAGACAGTGATAAAGGAGAAAGATTTTAAGGAAGACAGATGTTAAGGGAGAAAGATTTTAAGGAAAAAAAAAAGAGGAAAAGTCATTAAGGGAGAGAGATGTTAAGGAATAAAGACGTTAAGAGAGAAAGGTTTTACGGAAGAAAAGTGTTATATGGAGAAAGATGTTAAGAGAAAAAAAAATGTTTCAGGAAGAAAAGTGTTAATGGAGAAAGGTTCTAAGGAAGAAAAGTGTTATATGGAGAAAGATTTTATGAGAGAAAAATGTTCAAGAAGAAAAGTATTAATGCAGAAAGGAGTTAAGGAAGAAAAGTGTTAATGGAGAAAGGTGTTAAGGAAGAAAAGTGTTATACGGAGAAAGAAGTTATGAGAGAAAAATGTTCAAGAAGAAAAGTATTAATGCAGAAAGGTGTCAAGGAAGAAAAGTGTTACATGGAGAAAGGTGATGAGAGGGAAAAATGTTCAGGAAGAAAAGTGTTAATGGAGAAAGGTGTTGAGAGAGAAAAATGTTCAGGAAGAACAGTGCTAATGGAGAAAGGTGTTAAGGAAGAAAAGTGTTACATGGAGAAAGGTGTTGAGAGAGAAAAATGTTCAGGAAGAAAAGTTTAATAGAGAAAGGTTCTAAGGAAGAAGTGTTATATGGAGAAAGATGTTAAGAGAGAAAAATATTCAGAAAGAAAAGTGTTAATGGAGGAAGCTATTAAGAAATAAAAGTGCTCTATAGAGAAAGATGATAAGAAGGAAAAATGTTCAGGAAGAAAAGTGTTAAGGAAGAAAAGTGTTATATGGAGAAAGATGTTAAGAGAGAAAAATGTTCAGGAAAAAAAGTGTTAATGGAGAAAGATGTTAGGACAGTCTTGCATTCCATTGAGGTGGGACAAAACATACTTGTTCCGTTTTATATTAAATATATTTTTAAATCCCAATCATATTTGCCGATTTTATTATTTTTTATTGAAAAAAACCAATTAATACACTAGCTTTGTGATAATTGTTCCAAATAGCCATTTACTATGGGAACTAACTCAATTAAAGTCTGAGATATCATCTTTTCCGACCCCTTTTCTCACCCACGTCCCTTTCTTGCTTTCTGGTGGGCTTTTCTATGGTTTTATGACCGGAAATAATCATAATCATCGTAGTAGCCGTGATTGCAAACATACTGTTGGCAACTCTGGGAAACAAATGAAGAGAGCGCGGCGCGGTTATATATTGAACTTTGAAGCCATAACATCGCCTTGGACCGAGACAAGTTGCTCTCTCGATATAGTGGGGCCATGTGTCTGGCACTATTGTAGATACTATATTTGAATCTGAACCTCACACTCCTTGCGGTCCCTAGTTGAAAACTTTGGCGCAACACAGAGAAACAGAGGCTGTACCTACACATAGGACTTGCACTTACACTTCGTAACTAAATGCGAACTACGAACTTCAAAGGTATAAACTGGCAATAAGCTTCACATCAAGATATTAACATCATTGGATATAATAGTGATAACAATTATTATTATTATTATTATTATTATTAGTAGTAGTAGTAGTAGTAGTAGTAGTAGTAGTAGTAGTAGTAGTAGTAGTAGTAAATAATAATAATAATAATAATAATAATAATAATAATAATAATAATAACTAGACTTCGGATTTTAGGTAAAAACCTATTTTAATCCTTAAAAGATAAGTTCATAAAAACTTGAAAGTACACGTTTCATACAAAACTATGCCTAAAATTGGTATTTTAATAGCACCTAAAAATGCCTATTTTGACGACAAAGCCTATTTTGACCTATTAAGCATGTTTTATCTCTAATTGGTCAAAACTCCCATTCTTATTTCGAAAATTTGTATTTTAAGTTCCAAATGTGTTGCTGGTTCTGTTGGAAATAAAGTACGGGATAAACTGGAGCAAGTTCTGCAGAGAAATGTAGGACTGAAGGACCTGCGTACTACTTCAGATATCCTAGCAGGAAAGAACACGGATTTACAATGTAACATTCCTGTCCAACTAGTGTTACAATTGAAATACCCTCCTTAAGTGGATGTAGAGCGTTCATTTTCAGATACACATTTATTTTGAGTAACAAACGGCATTGCTTTCTAGTTGAAAATTTAGAAACATGTTATTAGTAATTTATTGTGAAGCTAATTATGACATTAACGGACAAGGCTTGGTAAAAACGGATTATATTTGACTTGTTTATGTACTGAATTTATATCTAAAACATATTTTTCACATGCAATTGTTTAGTTTATGTATAGGGCTAACTGATTAGATATTTGTTGTTTTTGTACTTTTAGCAGTAGTGGTGTTAAAGAATTTAAAATTATTAAATTCTAGAAATGAATTCGTGACGATTTGGAACATGTTTTTAAAGAGAACATTATTTTTGTTAGAGCCTAATTTCAACTCTTTAGAGACTATTTCCTGCACTTTTAAGCCTATGTTAGGCACCTAAAATTACATTTTAACGACCTAAAAATCCGTAACCTAATAATAACAATAGTATAATAAAATTAATACGGAGCATCCTAAATTAAATGAAGCACGATCACTTAAAATAACATTTAAAGTAAATCTAATTTGTATCTTAACCCTAAGTTCGAACTAAAACCCACGAGTATGATATGTTCATATCTGCACAAGTACCTTTCAGCACTACACTCATTTCGCTGACAACTTACTCACTGCTCTGGTACTGCGACACATTTCACTGATACTATCCTGATTTCACTAACACTTCAAAAACATTTCGCTGTTCAAACACAAAACTTCACTGACACAAACACACTTTACTTACACAACACACTTCACTTGCACAGCACTTCTTCACTGACATAACACTTCAAATAACAAAACATCAATTGAGGACTGTTTTTGCAAAACTTGCTAACTGCAAAATTTTCAAAATTGAGATTTTGGTGGATTAGTTAACATAAGCCAGGCATCTACATGATGTTAAAAGCTTCTTAGGAAAATCTTATTTTTTCCTTCACAGTAGTGTGTTAAAGTGTGATCGTTTTTTAAAAACTTGCTTTCTCCTATGTGAGAGTTATATCAAAACTTGCAGTTATTTCAGCTTTTTGTGTCTCCTATAAAATTTAGTTTATACAGTTAGCAAGTTTTGCAAAAACGGTCCTCAATTACACTCTTTAAATAGTGTGCAAAATATACTACCGTCTATTAGTAAAGTCCTTAAGCTATTTTTAAATACATTTTTGGTTATTGGTAAAGCCTTTAGTAAGTCTGCAGGTAAAGCATTCCAGTCCCTGATAGTACGATTGAGAAAAGAAAACTTTCCAGTGTCCGTCCTCTGTTAATAATAATAATAATAATAATAATAATAATAATAATAATAATACTTTCTTACTAGAACATAAATATATATTGTTTTTATATAATAATCATTCTAGCATTCCCAGACAGAGTAAGTTACATACACATGCTCAGAGGTTATTCCACATAATTTTAAGACATTTTATTAAGCGACAGAATAAAAAGTAGAAGAAAAAAGAAAAAGAAATACAGATATCACAATAACGTGACCTTTAAATTTTCTCTTTAAATGTAATTATAAATTGATTTTTTTAAATAAGGAGTATCAGCAAATTGTATGTTTAGGAATTTAGCAATTATCTTTGGTCATAAAGCCTTGAACAGAAGTTGATACTGTGATTATAAGCTATAGATGTAGTACATTTAGGTTCTGTCAAGCATATGATGTCTGATCTTTTGGTTTCATATTTATGTGAATTACATATATTTCTTTTTTTACGTATAAAATTCAGTAAGACATTGTTATAAATTTGATGGATATCAAATACTTTAAATTCTGAATACAACTGTTCTGAAGCATAATCTAGAGGTTTATTAAGACATACTGTATTTTTATTATTCTTTTCTATAGCAGTGTTATTAGCATGAGGGAGGTATTAGAAGCACTACCCCATTCTATAATGCCGTATTGTAATATCGCTTGTACTAATGCGAGGTAAATCAGTCGTAAAGTATGGACAGTCAAGTAATTTCGTAGAATGACAAAATAGTGAACAATTTTTCTTAATCTATTGCACAGAAAAAGAACATGTTTATCCCAACGTAAGTGTTGGTCGATTATTATTCCGAGATATTTAACTTGAGGAGATTCATTTAGAATAGAACAGTTACAACTTTTATAAGAACAATAGGATGTATGATTATTTAAACACAAGGGCGAATCAGCAAGATTTCATACGGACAGATGTTAACGAAAATGGTACAACCGTAGTTCTAGAATGATTTAAGACAAGTAGGTTGGAATTAAACCAATTTTTAATCAATTTATTTGCATTAAGGTAGGTACCATCTCAAATATCAATACACCGTCCTTCACAAGTCCGTGAAACATTTTATAAATCCACCACAAATAAACTAAGCAACGGATAATTATCGTAATTACTTTACCGATAGTAGGGGAGAGTCGGGTAGTATCGGACATCGGGTAGTATCGGACAGTGCGTTTCTTTCATCTACCACCATATGGTAGTACCTGAATGACATGGTTACGTTTCTCTATGCGACATCACAGAAACGTAACCACGTCAATCAGGTACTATCATCGTGTGGTAGAAGAAAGAAACTCACTGTCCGATATTACCCGATGTCGGATACTACCCGACTCTCCCCTAAGTACGAGAAACTCTCCAAGTTTTCTTAGGAAAAAGCCTGTATCGCATAGTTGCCGTGGTTTGCCTCTAGGAGGAGTAGTAGTGAATTAGTTTTGTTAGGAAAAAACGTGTATCTCATAGTCATAATTATATTTTTCAATAAGATAGCTGTTCGGCTCATTTTTACAATGACGTAAGAGGCTATCTCAACACAAATTTATCACAACGTTGGATAGGACGCTATGGACAAGAAGATGACACCTTAATGCAGTGGCCACCCAGATCACCAGATTTCAAAGCTTGCGATTTTTTCTTGTGGGAACTTGTGAAGGACATTGTTTTTGTATCCCCACTCCCCGCTAATCTTCAGAAACTTCGCGACCGTATTATCGTAGCTGTGGCACTGATAGATAGTAATATCCTGACATGCGTGTGGGAAGAAATGAATTATCGGCTAGATATCTGCCGTATCAGCAAGGGTGAACACATTGAGCTTTTGTGAGATATGTAAAAAAAACTTTGATAGTTTACCTACATTTCTGTGTAACAAATTATAGCATCCGTTGCTTAGTTTATCTGTGGTAAATTTCTAAAATGTTTCAGGGACTTATGAAAGACCCGTTATAACAAGTAGGCTATAACACTTTCTCCAATATGTTATTTCAGATATTTTTAACACATTTTTTATATCTTACAAGTACATTTACATATTTTATATGTACTTCAAGATAAGAGGAATCAGTTTTGAAAAGTACAGTTTTTCATACAAACATCTGCCTTGATAATAATCATTTTCAGACTTTGAAGGTGGTTACCTTAGCTACGAACCAAAGTTTGCTGTTGACAGATGACGACATAGTCCGAGCACCACGCATTGATGTACGCAGGGTTCTGTGGGAAGAAGAATACAAACACTTCTTGTCGCTTTTCACCCCTCGCCATCACCCTAAGGGGCCCAGCTAGAAATATAGTTATATTCCAACATTAAACACAAGAGGGCGTCAGTTAAATTATAACAGCTTGCCTTTAGCATTTACAGTTTGTTGCGTGTTTTAACTGGGCCCTATTTTCTAATTTCGGACGGAAGGACAGGACGATGAAGGCCAAACAACCACAGGCCTATTCCTACATAAAAGACAGAACCAGCTATACACAACACAAAGCTTCAAGGAGAGTAGACAGAGAGAGAAGATAGTGAGGATTATTTTACCGCGAAATGAAGAAAACGCCAGGATATAAAATAAAGAAGAAAAATGCATACTTAATAGTTATGCGTTTAACATATTTCACAGCAATTCAATTGAATGGATTATTTGAGAAACATACATGTCCACTTTTAGCCAAAACGAGATTAACATTTTTTTTTTTTTTTTTTGGACATCTGTAGGGGAAAGTGAACAATTATGTCTTATTTTAAATGATGATGTCACGACGGTATTCCCTTCAAGAGGATGAAACCAAATATTTTATGAAGATATACTCGTATTTTCCTGGCCTAGTCTTACCCTGAGGAGGTATAGTCTGGGACTTCAATAAAATATCAGTATTTTCAAATCAAAACGTTTTAGGATTGTTTTTTTCATTTTGTGCACAAAATACATTATATAATAAATTTGTACTTAAATACTTTTATTCTCATTAGGTTAGGCCTACACACAGAATAAATACAAACTATTATTATTATTATTATTATTATTATTATTATTATTATTATTATTATTATTATCATTATTACATACATGTAGGCGATTTCGACCCATTCAATGTATAGAAGTATTAGAACATGGCAATGTCTTTGCTATTATTATTTGCATAATCTTTCTACACAAATTGGTAATACATTTGTAAGAATCAACTCCTTTCCATAAAATATTATAATATTAATAATTCTTGTAAATTAATTATTGTAACCTATGTTCTTCATTTTCTTCGTATCTCATTTATTTAATTTGTACCATAGTTGTTCATTTTATTGTATTAATTGTATCACTGGGCTGGACTTTCATTGGCCAATGGCCGTTGTCCAGCAAATAAATATCAATAAATAAATAAATATCAATAAACGAATAAATAGATAAATAAATAAATATATTATTATTATTATTATTATTATTATTATTATTATTATTATATCTCTGTACTAATTTCAATAATTATTTGTGCTATTTATTTTGTTGCATTTGGTCAATGATTAATGTTGACTATTAATTTGATTGTATTTCATCTCACTGCCATTTTCTATCATTCATTCTCATCATCATTTGTTGTTTTGTTTTGTTCTGTATCTTGTGCTAAACTGTAATTGGCCTTATGCTGTTGTTTTGCACATTAATATTCTAAATAAATAAATAAATAAGTAAATAAATAAATAAATAAATAAGTAAATAAATAAATAATAATTATTATTTAATTGTTTATTGGTGTGTTGGGAATAATTATTATTACTATCATTATTATTATTATTATTATTATTATTATTATTATTATATTATCATTGTTTATTTATTTATTCCCTCCTCTCTTTAACATGAAATTTTTACATTTTTACCCCTGTATTTTATGGCTCTGTATTTCAGAAAAACGAAAGGAGGGCTGTTATATTTGCTATAACAATCCCATCGCACCTCCTCATACTCATCCTCTTTCACAATAGCCCTGCCAAGACTCTGGAATTCGTTACCTGCTAGCATCAGGGACTGTCGAAATAGAATTGAAATCAAACGCAAACTTAGTAGGCATTTGGTCAGTAATTGAGATTCGTTCAGACAGGGCTTCTTGTAAATAGGCCTAGTTCTCTTATTCTAGCACAAAATATTTCAATATCCGGTAACTTCATCACTATATAATTTAATTCTAGGTTTAATTTTTACTTAATCCTTAAATTGACAAAATATCATATAGGATACAACAGGTTAATAGGCTATATGCTATAATTTTAATAGAACAATAGAAAAAAATTGGTAGGAAAATTAAAGTTTCACAATACTATAATATTGTACAACATATAAAAATATGGACACTGCGATAGTTGTTTTCTTTGCGGTCCGACAAGGTTTAATAATCTAGAGGGAGAAATGAAGCTCTGCCAAGTTAAAGGTTAAGTAAAAACAACTTTTTTTTTTTGTTCTTCTACAATAAACTGTCCAACCAGCGTATAGTGTAATTATAAGTATGGACACTTCGCGTCGGTACCTTTGATGTAGCCGGACTGATTTCAATGACCTTCAAGCCAGCTAGAGCGTGAGATTCTGCTTTCTCCCTAGAGTTGGCGCTGACATCACACCATCTGGCAGTCGACACAGCGGAAATGTAACACATATAATTAATACATCTAGGTACATTATGTACTCAAAATAAATTGGATTCGTAAAATAATAAATCCGTCATTACCTGTAACATCTAGACTCTAGAGTTCCTTATTATTAATGAGAGTTCAGACGTTGACCCCAACAACAATCGAAATATGTAATGATGATTTGATAGCACTGAAAATGGAAAAACAAAACTCTTATGAAAAGTAAAACTATATACCTATATTATAATATATACAAATATTAAACGAATTCGATACTTAATTTTATAATGTATTATATTATTTTATAATACAATTTATTATATCTGAAATATAAAAAATTATTATTACAACTAGTTCGTCACTGAGAAATAAGGAAAAGCTGTTAACTTGAATTTATTTGAAGCAAAGCGTTACTGGATTATGCAATAAGGTAGGCGATGTTTGGATCCTGTGTCTCAACTCTATACTCAATTATTATCTTAGCGTATGCTCGATTACACTAACCTCTAGCGCTTGAAAGTGGAACTAAACGCCGGCGCACAGAGATACAAACCACAAGAAAATTCGCTGGTCCATTCTTTATAATCCCTATTCGCTGGTCTAACCTCTATTAATCAGTTAATCTTTTAGTAGTTTGATTTTTATTGTATTTGTAAATGTAATATTAATTGTAATAACAATTGTAATTGTATTCTTAATATTGTAGTTGTAATCCGCTGTTAGAGAGGAAGAGAAGCACTTATATAGGCACTTGTTTTGCCATTACTAATATGGTGGAAGAAAAAAAAACTTTTTTATCTGCCCTCATGAGAATGTTTGCTTGTGAGTGACTAATGCATGAATAGCTTCGACTAACACCAACTCGGGCGTCCCACAGTGTTGCCATATCTCCGTAACAAAGCTCACGGCTATATGTTTATATGACAAAATCTGTTTATATTGAAGTATAGAACACAATACTTTATAGTACACTATTAAGACTCACGCTGTATAATCTCAACAATTTCACCACCACAGCAATCATCATAATGTCATCACCGCCCCATCACCATCCTTCAAGGACTGACAACAGTCCTCTGGTTCGTTCTGTCCTCGCAACGATATTCCTACATGAAAGCAAGGTCCAACTTTACGCACCAGAAGGCTTCAAGGAAGTAAAGAGAGAGAGATGGTTTACTGTGGGATGAAAACAACATGAGAACATGTGAAAAAAAAATAGAGACAGAAACGGACCAGAGGAGAAATGTCATCACAAAGGGGCACAAAAATTGGGATGAGGGGGTGGTGATGTTAACGGTTGTGACGACACAGAGCTTTGCAAAGGGCAGGAAATTTGACCGTCAGCTGTTGGTTGCTTGCCACACAAACAGGGTGCTGCTGTCCAAGTACCCCCAGGGGGTGACTCGTGGAGACGCGAGGGCTCTCTCTCTTTCTCTATAGGGGTGGACAGACACCTCTTTCCCCTCCAGGAAAAAATAACAATTAACTTGGTTTATACCGATTTTAAATTTCAGGATCGTGCTAACTGAATAATTTTGCTTCAAGGGGTAATCATTTTAGGTGGATAGAATAAGGGATGAGCTGTACTGTTGGTTCTATTCTGGCTAAGGGAATACAGTCCCTCAAACAATAATGGAAAATACGCTTGTTGAAGCTGTGGAGAGTAGTAAATGCATAAAATAAGATGATATATAGGCTTTGTACGATATCAAAGATATTGTAAGTCCAACGTTTGGGAGGTTCGTATTATCCCCAACATATATATATATATATATATATATATATATATATATATATATATATAATTTGAACTGGTAATGAAAATTACGGAAAAGCGGCTGAACCGATTTTAATAAATAACCCCTCATTTTGAAGCTTGGAACCCAAAGTTTTTTTCAGAAAAATAGTAGTTTTCAGTGAAATGTCAATTTTCCTACATAATTTTCCTATTTTCCAAAATCCATCTTTCGTCAATTTTGAGAACTATTTGCATTTCAGAATAAAACAAAACACACGCTACAATAAACAATAGACTATTACACGAAGGCCATGACCTGCAGAATTGCTGACATATTCAGAGCTCAAATTCAATTGGTTATTAAAAACTTCAAGACTTACTAAAAATAATTTACATGTCTGATTCTGCGGTGTGTAATTTTCTGAGTACGGCTATGTATTGGATATTAAAATCTACAAAATTTGAGGTGGTTTGATGACATTATTACCATTAGAAATTAAATATTATTTTAGTTAATGCCATGATGTGACTATTTTTAATTAATTATACATATTAATATTGATGATATGAAAGAGAAACGTTTTGGGATGATATAAGTATATATAGAGAATATATGAAATTAGATCTTCGTTTCTATAATTTACTGAGTAGTGGCTATATAGTATATAACTACAAAATTTACGTAAGATAATATTGTGGGGTTGGGTCTTTTTCATATACTTAATGGCCGTGTGGTGTAGATATTTACATGCGTAATTCTCTTCAGTAAAGGCACGAGAGAGCGCAAAAATTACTGTTCCTAAGGAAAGACCAAAAGGTATTACTTATTGATAAAATAAGACGCCTAGAAAATTTTGTAGTCTCCCGATCATTTCAGTAAGATATCTTTTTATTCATTCATTCATTCATTCATTCATTCATTCATTCATTCATTCATTCATTCATTCATTCATTCATTCATTCATTCATTCATTCATTCGTTCATTTCATTCATTCATTTATTTTTTTATTTTCTTATTTACTTAGTTACTTATTTATTTACTTAGTTACTTATTTACTTACTTGCTTATTTACTTATTTATTTATTTATTCATTCATTCATTCATTTATTTATTTATATTGCTAGTAAGTTTGAAATGAATACAAGTTAATAAATACAATGAAAGATAAACTAGCCCCCTCCTGAATGAGTAAGACTCGTACTCAGGAGGGGATTCCAATACAGACAAAAATAAAATTAAAATTGAGAGTGAATGCAGATTAAATAGAGTTTAATATGTTTAAACCCAAACTATAAATTCAATACAATTTTTATATTTTTTTATTAATTTGGAGAGGGATCTTAGCAGGATAAAATGATTTTACCCTCTACATTTCAAGCTCTACATGCAGCAGCTATACCAAGATGCTATGTCTATTGCTCGAAAGCATAGCAAACCTGACTTTTTTTAACTTTCGCCTGCAATCCACAATGACTTGAAATAGCTATTGCTTTACTCCCACATGAAAAACCCACTGATCGTCCTGAGATTGTTACTTGCGTTGTCGCGTTAAAACTCAAAAACTGAGGGTAGATAGGTTCAAGTAAAATTATTTGGCATAAAAAAAAACATTCAGAGGGAGTATGTTTTATTATTATGGAAGTAAATAAATTTCAAAATGTCTGGTATTCTTCATTGAAAATAAATCTGACAAATTTTTATTTGAACGTCTAATGGACTTAGTTTGCAGAATTTGCTGCACAAGTCACTAGTTTCAATATACATAAAAGAAATTAGATTAGAAATATTTGAAAGATAAGCGATTCAATTGGTTGAGGAAAAACCTCGGAAAAAAATTTGTGCTGTACCAGGGATACACCGCAATGTATAATACGTCATTCAGCTTCGTGAATGAAACTACAATGTTCGTTGATTTAAATGTTTTTTTTTTCGGTTTACATGATAAGAGAAATAAGGCTCCCTTATGTTCGTAGCAGGGGAAGGTGACGTCATTGGTCGCAATGATATAAGTTGCAGTGGTTCATGGCCTAACTATCAATAATATTAGCATTGAGCTGTGGCTTCATAACCTTGTTACAATAAGCATTTGAAATTCTGCCATTTTTTCACCAAGGATCCCGAAACGGGTGCCTGCAGTCATTACGTGGAAAGATGAAACCCAACTAAATATCTTATCCCGACCAGCATTTGAACCCCTGCCCGCTTGTTTCAAAGTCAGAAATGCTAACCGTTACTCTACAGCAGTGAACATCTAAAGCTTTCAGTGTTTACTTTTGTATTGTCATAATGGGGGGTAAATCGAAAGTAATTGTCATGAAAAATTCACTCTAACATCATGGCTGTCAGGAATAAATTTACAAAACAAAATATATTTTATTAATATTCTCAGCTAAGATGATTTTGAATCTTACGACTTGAAATCGATCAGGGAGTCTTGAAAGATTTGCCATCCCCTAATGCACCTGCTTAGAAGCCTCCAACCCCTCACGTGTCAGGGCGGAATCGAATTAGCTGACGGGATCGTCCGCTATACTAAATCAATGGCCGAGGTCCCCGCACTGCAAATAAACGCGGCCACAAAATGGCTTCACACACAAACAGCCTTCAATGCCCTGCACTTCCTTTACAGGGCCATTAAGGTAACCAAACATTGTCTCCGCCTACCTCGTCCCCATCCTCCTCGTCCTCCACCTCGTTCGTCCTCGTTGCAATCATCCTTGTCCTCAGTTTCTCACCATCCCCTTCGTCTTTATCAGCATCCCGTCGTGGTCGCCTTCGTTTTAGTCTACCTCATCCTCTTCATTGTCTACGTCAATCTCGTCTTCGTCTACGCCATCCTCGTTCTCGTCTTCTTAAATGTCGTCTCGTCTTTGTCTATGTCACCCTCTACCTAGTCTACGTCAATCTCGTCTTCGTCTATATCAATCCCGTTTTCGCCTACGTCATCCTATTTCTCGTATACGTCAATCTCGTCTTCGTCTACATCAATCTCGTTTTCGCCTACGTCGTCCTCTTCCTCGTCTACGTCAATCTCGTCTTCGTCTACGCCATCCTCGTCCTCGTCTTTATCTATGTCACCCTCTACCTAGTCTACGTCAATCTCGTCTTCGACTACATCAATCTTGTTTTCGTCTACGTCATCCTCTTCCTCGTCTACGTCATCCTCTTCCTCGTCTACGTCAATATCGTCTTCGTCTACGCCATCCTGGTTCTCGTCTACGTAAATGTCGTCTCGTCTTTGTCTATGTCACCCTCTACCTAGTCTACGTCAATCTCGTCTTCGACTACATCAATCTTGTTTTCGTCTACGTCATCCTCTTCCTCGTCTACGTCATCCTCTTCCTCGTCTACGTCAATATCGTCTTCGTCTACGCCATCCTGGTTCTCGTCTACGTAAATGTCGTCTTGTCTTTGTCTATGTCACCCTCTACCTAGTCTACGTCAATCTCGTCTTCGACTACATCAATCTTGTTTTCGTCTACGTCATCCTCTTCCTCGTCTACGTCATCCTCTTCCTCGTCTACGTCAATATCGTCTTCGTCTACGCCATCCTGGTTCTCGTCTACGTAAATGTCGTCTCGTCTTTGTCTATGTCACCCTCTACCTAGTCTACGTCAATCTCGTCTTCGACTACATCAATCTTGTTTTCGTCTACGTCATCCTCTTCCTCGTCTACGTCATCCTCTTCCTCGTCTACGTCAATATCGTCTTCGTCTACGCCATCCTGGTTCTCGTCTACGTAAATGTCGTCTCGTCTTTGTCTATGTCACCCTCTACCTAGTCTACGTCAATCTCGTCTTCGACTACATCAATCTTGTTTTCGTCTACGTCATCCTCTTCCTCGTCTACGTCATCCTCTTCCTCGTCTACGTCAATATCGTCTTCTTCTACGCCATCCTGGTTCTCGTCTACGTAAATGTCGTCTCGTCTTTGTCTATGTCACCCTCTACCTAGTCTACGTCAATCTCGTCTTCGACTACATCAATCTTGTTTTCGTCTACGTCATCCTCTTCCTCGTCTACGTCATCCTCTTCCTCGTCTACGTCAATATCGTCTTCTTCTACGCCATCCTGGTTCTCGTCTACGTAAATGTCGTCTCGTCTTTGTCTATGTCACCCTCTACCTAGTCTACGTCAATCTCGTCTACGTCTATGTCAATCTCGTTTTCGCCTACGTCATCCTCTTCCTCGTCTACGTCATCCTCTTCCTCGTCTACGTCAATATCGTCTTCGTCTACGCCATCCTGGTTCTCGTCTACGTAAATGTCGTCTCGTCTTTGTCTATGTCACCCTCTACCTAGTCTACGTCAATCTCGTCTTCGACTACATCAATCTTGTTTTCGTCTACGTCATCCTCTTCCTCGTCTACGTCATCCTCTTCCTCGTCTACGTCAATATCGTCTTCGTCTACGCCATCCTGGTTCTCGTCTACGTAAATGTCGTCTCGTCTTTGTCTATGTCACCCTCTACCTAGTCTACGTCAATCTCGTCTTCGACTACATCAATCTTGTTTTCGTCTACGTCATCCTCTTCCTCGTCTACGTCATCCTCTTCCTCGTCTACGTCAATATCGTCTTCTTCTACGCCATCCTGGTTCTCGTCTACGTAAATGTCGTCTCGTCTTTGTCTATGTCACCCTCTACCTAGTCTACGTCAATCTCGTCTACGTCTATGTCAATCTCGTTTTCGCCTACGTCATCCTCTACCTCGTCTACGTCAATCTCGTCTTCGTCTACGCCATCCTCGTCCTCGTCTATGTAAATGTCGCCTCGTCTTTGTCTATGTCACCTTCTACCTCGTCTACGTCAATCTCGTCTACGTCATCTTCATCCTAGTCTACATCAATCTCGTCCCCGTCCCCATCCCCGTGTACGTCAATATCGTCTTCCCCTATGTCAGCTTCTATCACACCTTCGCCACTCTTGTCTTCGTCTACGTTAACCTCATTCTTATCTAATTCAATCTCGTCCTTGGCTACGTCGCCGCGACAACCAGAATGCGTTGAAGCAACTCTTCACGTGTTTGTACCTTAACCTCATACACTATGTCTTTCATCCACCCCCAGATGCAGTAATCTAAGTGTGTTAAATCTGGAGATCTGGGAGGCCAGATGATAGGCTCCCCGCGACCAAGCCATCGCTGTGGGAATTGCTGATACAAGTGAGCTGTTACTGCGCGGTAGAAGTGAACAGGCGCCCCATCATGTTGGAAGTACATTTGGCGTCTTCAAGAAGCTGTGGTAACTGTTCTTTTAAAAGGTGGAGGTAAATCTCACCAGTTAAGTGTGCAGGGAAAAATGAACGGCCTCAGCAGCTGGGTATCCAGAATACCACACCACACATTGAGACTGAATCGGCGTTGAAAATTAGAATCTAACGTAGCATAGGGATGATCGTCTCCCCAAACTTGCAAGTTATGTTGATTCCATCCCTAGTGTTCTATTCAATATGAAGCGTTTCAAAAAATGTGTTGTAACTCCGTAATTATGAATGTGATCCCATTAATTTATTTACATTTTTGGTTCCAAATAACCTCAGGAATCACCTCCATAAACCGAGGTAGAACTTCGTGAATCACCCTGTATATAATGCAATATTGACAAACGTGTGAAGGTGTGAAATGCTACAAATGCGGTTCATACCTGTACGGACCATTGCCTTCAGATTCAGGGAGGTATTTTAGAAAATATGATTTAAATACACTATATGAAATTTACTGATACATAAGCAATTAATTGTTTATGTTTTAATTATTTTTAGAATTTTTGTTGGTGAAATCCTGAAATAAAAGTTTTTTTCTGTCGTTTTAAATTACCGTAACTCAATAATAATGAATGTGACCACACTGATTTCTTTACATTTTTTGTTCCAAATAACACCAGGAATCACCTCCATAAACCGGTGGAGATCTTCATGAATCACTCTGTATACGTATCAACGAAAGTCTTTAACATTTCGAGATATTATGCATTTTAATCGTCGTGTAAGGTCATCTGAAAGGCGAAATGTATTTGTCTGCATTTCCAAACCTTGGGTTACGGATGTGCTATCTAGGAAACACAGCATACATTGTGACGAATGAATGATGGCAGCTTTGAATACTAGCTTCCCCTTTTTTCATCTAGTCGCGGCATTCGGCTCGCATACAGCGAACCCAAGTGTTTGACGTTCAGTATTCCCAATGACACGTCTTAATGGACATCAGTTAAGTCCAATGAGCAGTCTACTAACTAGATAAAGTTCTTGGTCTTTAATATTTCTCTCATTTCTATCGTGTTACCATTTGAGTAAACCTACTAACCAGGGTTGGACGAGTAAATTACCTGTACGCATTCTACGTGTAATTTACATCTAAAGTACGTAATGTGGAAAACTGTTTTATACACGGAGTAATAAACTAAAATTTTTTATTTTGACAATCTAAACATCAAATTACTTCATTCCTTTTAAATCCCGGTAAGAAAACGTGTTACAGCAGAAAAAAAAAATATTTTTTTTTTCGTGATTTTATACTGTAATTTTCACATAAATTATAACATCTGTTTATATTTACTTTTATTCACACTAATACTTAGAAAAATGGCACTGTTTTGCTTACTTTCAGTTTGTTTGTTCGAACAATCCCATAACATTCTAACTTAATTTTTTGGAGGGGGGGGGGGCTTCATATATAGGGGAGAGTCGGGTAGTATCGGACATCGGGTAGTATCGGACAGTGCGTTTCTTTCATCTATCACCATATGGTAGTACCTGAATGACATGGTTACGTTTCTCTATGCGACATCACAGAAACGTAACCATGTCAATCAGGTACTATCATCGTGTGGTAGATGAAAGAAACTCACTGTCCGATATTACCCGATGTCCGATACTACCCGACTCTCCCCTATATATATATATATATATATATATATATATATATATATATATATATATATATACATACACAGGATGTTTCCGAGGTGGTGTTACAAACTTTCAGGGATGATGGCGAAGGGCACATGTATCAATTTGAGATAAGGAACCCTGGTCCGGAAATGACTGAGTCTAAAGTTATAAGCAAAAATAATTGTGGGGAAATGGAATTGTAATTTGGCAACACGTGCCCTCCGTCCCTTAACCTTTGGAATAGTCGTGAAAAAATAGTATGGGCCGGATGTCCCCTACGCGGGTACTTGCCCCGATACAATCTGTGCGCTTGTCTACTGTTCCCATTGGCTCATCCGTATTCGAAAATCAGGTCTGCTTATTTCGCTCTCGTGTACTTCTCCATTTCACTAGGACTGATCGACTGGACACTGCAACTTGTACACATACACTGCTGTCTACAGACGTGCATATCAGGACCGACCATGTCCGTTACACATTACGCTATCTGCATTGCTTTAGTGTAGTTTCCTGTCCCCACCCCTCAGACAGCGCACTGAATGGAATACTGTAAGTAGACAACGTGAACAACGTCAGATTAATACAGTATGTGTAAGATGTACAGATAAATACACATAAATAAGGTGTACAGAGGAATAAAATTATTTCATTTCCACACAACTATTTTTTCTTGTAACTTTCGACTCGGTCATTTCCGGACCATGGTTCCTTATCTCAAATTGATACATGTGCCCTTCGCCATCATCCCTGAAAGTTTGTAACACCACCTCAGAAACACCCTGTATATATATGCCCAGTACGTGCTTTACCAAGTATGTCTCAGAATGGAACCCACTGCCGACATTGTCGGAGTGAGAAAGAAACACTTGCTCATATTCTGGGAGCCTGTCCTCATGGAGAACTACTGAGGATTAGTAGTCACCACAAGATTCGAACCCTTCTAGCATCGGCCCTACGAGGAAAAGACTACCAAGTAGAGGAGGACGTCCATGGTTTGTCCACAAATGGATCTACAAGGCGCATTGACATCATCGCTATCCCAACAAGATCAATAAGCGGATTCATAATTGATCCAACTGTAAGCATGGAAACGTACGAAAATCAACCTACTGAGGTACATCAGGAAAAATGCGTCATATAAGACCCCACTATACCATATTATAAGGAAAAATATCATCTAACGTCGATAGGAGTTATTGGATTACTGATTGGGACCATCACAAAAAGATTCGCGCATTTTTGCAAGCAGTTTGGTCTAGGACAAACTCTTGTCAGTGAAGTATCTCTGTCTGCAGTGAAGGAATCTATATAAATCCTAAGAAACCATCTCTACACTTAAATAGATTGATCACTTTGCTGTGGCGATCTGCTCACTTAAGTTAGGTCTTGCAACCAGTGCTAAATAGACGACTGTGATCACCTGATAGCTAATAGATACTAGGAAATTTTTTGTTTCTTCTGGCATTAATGACGTTTTGTTTAGTCGTGTTCAATTATTTATAATTAATCGTGTTATTTATTTTTTCTTTTCCTTCTCCATTGTTTTATTTTTTTCCAGTATAATTGTTTACCTACCATTTATTAAAAAAAAAAAACAATTTTTTGGTAAGCTTTGTCTTCTAGGCAGCCTTCACTTACAGGAAGCTGAATAAAATTTATTCTATATATATAAAACACAACTATTAACGAGTGAACCTAAAAGTTAGCAACTAATATCACTTGTTAAATACATTTTGATCATAAAAATAAAAATAATTAAACTAAATACTTTTATTGATTTCCCGAAAGTTTTGTTTGTGCCACTTGTGGATTTTAAAAATACACTATTCTAGCGATAAAGGCATTTTTATAGTGTAACAGTTAAAGATAAATGAAAACGCTATTTTTTTTAAATTTAGAAATTACTTTAACACCGAAGCCTTAGTATCACGAAATTAGCAGAGACTGCCCTATATTTTCAATTCTGTTTGTAATATACTTACAAAGACGGTCTACAGTCGGTTGGGACGACTTGGTTTTTGTATGTATGTAATTATTACAGAATTAGTTCTATATATTAACTTTCATATATTTTTCCTTGATTAATCCACTACACCGATACACAGGGTGTCTCAAAAATAGACAGACAAATTAATTATGGTATTAGCCAATTAATAAAGAAAAATGCCATTGAAAATCCCACAACTCTATTTTAAATATTTGTTTTAAGTACAGTGAATTCTGTGAATTTGTTAAAGCCCAGCTCCAATAATGAGACTTAGACAATCTCTGGAAGACCGAAAGAAGGGAAATTGTATGTATTATATTTGTAGGAAAGATTTCCGCGCTGTTTTGTTTCTTTTCCCTTAAATGATTTCCATTTATTAATAAATAAAATTATGTAAACTCAACCTGAGGTGTATCGAGAGCTGTTATCCGTGTCCGCAGCAAGTTAGAAGTTCATAGATCGACACCAGGTAGTAAACAAATTTCAAATACGTATGTATACCAACACATTGCCTAATAACTAGACAGTGGATGCGGGATGACTTATCGTTCAATATAAGTGCACATTTACTAGCCTATATGTTACATTTTTTCCATTCAGACCATTGGCTCAATAGGTTTTAAACGTAAACAGACGACGTCAACATGTTACTGTATCTCCGTACAGTCAGAAGGAAAAGAAAAATAACGTACTGTAGTACATACCTTGCAAGGTTCAGTCCTCGTCATTATTGATTCAATTACCAGCGTTGCAGTAAACGACGATATATTCTCGTAAGTTCTCGAAGCTGAATCGTCTTCGCCTATCGCTTAAACAGTTTTTGTATCGAGAGAATTTCTGAAGCAAACCTCTAAAACGGGGATCACTCAATTTCTTTAGAGGAATATTTGTACTGAGCATTATGTTGCACGTTCGTTAGACCCGCACAACTAAATTATGATGATAATGATGATGATGATGATGATGATGATGATGATGTAGATGGTTCCTCAGATTTCATTTCAACGCATTTCCTGTGCGATGTACTGTTGCAATGTTTCTCTATAGCCTGAGTTGTTCTGGTTTTTATTTCAATTTTACGTACATTACACACGATACTGTCTTCGTTAATACATAAAATGTCACTCTCATACTTCTTAATTGCATTTCATATCTCTGAGCGAATTTAACGTTTTGCCATTATGAATGGATCAGCACAACATATTCAACGCGTACTAAATACTTGAGCAGGATAACACAACTGCACACATTGCGTTGCAATGTTACTATGAACAGATCGGGGTTCCTTCGTTTTGTACGCTGCTGTACTCGGCAGGTACACAAAAGACG
The DNA here is from genome assembly GCF_040183065.1 of Periplaneta americana. NCBI lineage: Eukaryota > Metazoa > Arthropoda > Insecta > Blattodea > Blattidae > Periplaneta > Periplaneta americana. Next base: position 24,882,121 of record NC_091122.1, on the reverse strand, counting down.
TACGGCGCGGCACGTGCCATATACTCCGATACGAAACAACTTCACTTTTCCTCAAGTCATCCCGCATCCACTGTCTAGTAATAACAAATCATGTTTATTTCATATCTCAAGAACTATTTGAGTTAAAAGCTAGCAACATTTCGCTTTTATGGTTTTATTAATTGAAAAATATTCCAAAAAATGTCGGTTTATTTCTTAGACTGAAGTGCAAAGGATTCTAAAACTACTTCATCTCCGCATATTCAATAAATTGTTACTACAAGAGAAATTGCAGTTGGTGACCTTTTTGCGCATGCTCTAGATTCTAATAAATTCTCGTGAATATGCTGTATACTGCGCTGTCTGAAATCCTTTTCCTTCAACTTGTTCAACATTACTTTACGCCTTAGTCAAGAAACTTTTATACGAGTTAAATACATTATGTATTGGCCATTATCCAATATAATGTAAACATACCTTTACACACACTCTCACTCACTCTCTCTCTCTCTCTCCATTAAATGAAACTCACCTACCAATGATCGAGTTTGTAGAGTAATGTTACATATTACGCTATTTAAAACAGGAAGTGGTGTGCACTATTTGAGCAGGCAAGGTGTACGATCAATTTCCACATGACAGAGCCGCAATTTTTGTCAGATAGTACGTGCGGGAGGGGACAATCCCTTGTGAGGAATTACGTAAATCCGCAATGCAGTCCATTAGAAAATATCGTGTGCAGAGTAAATTATAGATTGCTGTAGGACAAGGGTGTGGCTGGTCTGGTGGCATTCGCAGAATATCACACCTAGTGCCTCCATCCCAGAATACTGAAAAAAAATTCATCCCCACACATTGCCTAAGATGAGTTAGTTACTACAGTAACTAGAACAAATGAATACATATATCCTCTTAGCTAGTGAGCCATGAATCCTTGTAAATCATAACTGCAGAGAAAGGGAGAAAAAGATAGGGTGGTTAGTAGATATACGGTAGTTTTGCAACAAAGTATGCAAGATAATTAAACAATTTTCTGTGAAATACTACATGGTAGAATATGGCAGAAGTGATAGTAGGAGGAAGAAGAATAAGTGCATAAGATTTGCTGATGATATGGCGTTGTTAGCAGAAAAGAAAATGATACTAAAGGATATGCTACTGGAACTAAATGACAGCTGTGAGCAGTATGGAATGAAGATAAATGCAAATAAGACGAAGACCATGGTAGTAGGAAGAAAATTAAAGAAGGTAAACTTACGAATTCTAAATGAGACAGTAGAGCGAGTGGTCAGCTTCAAATACTTGGGGTGTACTATAAGCAGTAACATGAGGTGTTGTCAGGAAGACAAAAGGAGAATAGTAATGGGCAAGGAAGCTTTTAATAGAAAAGGGAGCATCTTCTGCGAGACCTCTATGGAAGAGACTAGTGAAGTGCTTTGTATATAGTGTAACATTGTATGGGGCAGAAACCGGACATTACGACGAAGTGAAGAGAAGTGTTTGATATGTGGATATGGAGCAGAATGGAACGTGTGAAGTGGACAGACAGAATAAGAAATGAAGCTGTGTTGGAAAGAGTGGGTGAAGAAAGAATGATGCTGAAATTGATCAGGAAGAGGAAAAGGAAATAAATGGTTGGGTCACTGACTGAGAAGAAACTGCCTACTGAAGGATGCACTGGAAGGAATGGTGAACGGGAGAAGAGTTCTGGGTAGAAGAAGATATCAGATGATAGACGACATTAAGATAAATGGATCGTATGAGGAGACAAAGAGGAAGGACGAAGTAGAGAAGAATGAAGAATGCTGGGTTTGCAATGAAGGGTCTGCATTTGGATAGAAAACTACAAATCAATAGGCTTCTTTCTCTAATGAATATAGTGAAAGGATTAAGAAATTGAGAAGAATGAAAATAAATTGGAAAGAATAAATGGAGAAGATAGTAAGGATAGAAGTAAGGAAGAGAATAGTGAAGTGCTTTGTGTGTAGTGTAGCATTGTATGGGGTAGAAACATGGATATTACGACGAAGTAAAGAGAAACGACTAGAAGCATTTGAAATATGGATTTGGAGAAGAGCGTATGAAATGGACAGAATAATAAATAGAGCTTTGCTAGAAAGAGTGAGTGAAGAAAGAATAATACTGAATCTGACCAGGAAGAGAAAAAGGGGCTAGGTGACTGCTAACAAGAATCTACCTACTGAAGGATGCACTGAAAGGAATGGTAAATGAGAGAAATGTTCGGAACTGAAGGAGATATCAGACGATCGTATGAGGAGACTAAGAGGAGGACGGAAAATAGAGAATAATGAAGAATGCTGGGTTTGCAATGAAGGATCTGTCCTTGGATAGAAAAGTACAAATGAATGGGCTTCTTTCTCTAATTAAATGATGATAGGAGTAAGAAACTGAGAAGCATGGAAATAAATTGGAAACAAAAAATGGAGAGCATAGCATTAATTTTGGCCCTCGGTTGTACAATGCTTTAACTAAATGACACTCTGAACTTCTATCATGTAACCCACTAACATATAACAAGAAAATTAGAAACGTGTTAATACCTTCAATTTGATTAAATAAATTTATAGCCTATGTGTATGAATTAATCAACCTATATTATATTTGTATTCTATAATTTTGAAATATATATTAGTCCTACTTTTCACGTGCGATATTATTCTTCTCTAGTGTTAATATTATATTATATAATTCAATTGCCGCTGTAATTATATTTTAGTTCCTATTTTATTTTACTTATTTATTTTTATTATTATTATTTTAATATTATATCTGAACTGCGACCGAGCACGAGCGCTGCTCATTCGGTCTCAAATTTTGTCAATACTACTGTATCTTCTTTTTATATTGCTTGTATTATTTTATTTCTATTTCTCTTGTTTGTTTTGTAATTATATTTCTATATTCTGTATATTTAAATTTAAATAAATAAATAAACAAAAATAAATAAAATAGAAGATAGTAAGAGCGTCCGAAACAAAGAGAAACTTAAGAGAGAGAGAGAGAGAGAGAGCGACAAAGTTGGAATTATTTCCGAGAATTTTTCTTTCACAAGAGAACGTTGTAAAATATTGTGCCATTAGTTACTATGTATTAGTCTATATTTTACATATTTATACGAATATTTGACATCGTGCACTGAGGTAGTAAATGTGTGTAAAGATTTAATTACCAATATAATGAACGCTACTGTAAACATTTTCATATTCTATATCTCCAACTGATCCACAAGGAGCGAAAAAAAAAACATATAAATAAATAAAACAGATCGTTTTGAAAAGATTTACACCTCCATATTGTGTACGTTTTCTACTCTATAAGGTCCTGCCTATGATCATTGTTAATTAAGAAGAGATTTGTGCTCCGACTTGTAAAATATGAATCGTCAACAGAGAAACAACTGCATAAAGCTGCACTATAAACCGCAGTTTATAAGCCGCGCGCCTGTAGGGGATTGAACAAGAGAAATATCAATTGAATGTAATATTACATGCCTCATCGAACACAAAATCAACTACGAAGCATTTTACAAGGCAATTTTGAATTTTGGTAACCGTTTACAAACCGGTTTCCTGGTGCTTTAACCACAAAAATGGTCCAAACAAGCTTCTCTGAACAGGACGTTGCTTTAAACGATGTTATCAGCACATGCTACGTCTGTACTACTCCTGGTTTTACAGCGCATCAAAGACATGAGTGTCAAACAGATTATTGGAGACATCGAAAAAGAGAGACAGATATATATGTTAAAGAGAGGAAGGTGGTAACAATAAGTAAGAGGAAAATGAAGACTAAAAATAATAAATAAAACAAGAAAGGAAGCTGGAAATAATGCAGAGAGTCATGAGATAACATTACAGGAAGAAATACAAATATTTATTTATTTATTTATTTATTTATTTACTTATTTACTTATTTACTTTATTTATTTACTTACCATTTTACTCATTTACTTACTCATTTATTTACATTTTTATTTAGGCCCTATTTACTTATTTATGTATTTATTTATTTGTTTTGTTACTCTGTTTATTATTATTATTATTATTATTATTATTATTATTATTATTATTATTATCACTTACTGGCTTTTAAGGAACCCGTAGGTTCATTGCCGCCATTGGTCCCTATCCTGAGCAAGATTAATCCAGTCTCTACCATCATACCCTACCTCCCTCAAATCCATTTAAATATTATCTTCCCATCTACATCTCGGCCTCCCCAAAGGTCTTCTTCCCTCCGGCCTCCCAACTAACACTCTATATGCATTTTTGGATTCGCCCATACGTGCTACATGCCCTGCCCATCTCAAACATCTGATTTTATGTTCCTAATTATGTCAGGTGAAGAATACAATGCGTGCAGTTCTGCGTTGTGTAACTTTCTCCATTCTCCTGTAGCTTCATCCCTCTTAGCCCCAAATATTTTCCCAAGAACCTTATTCTCAAAGACCCTTAATCTCTGTTCCTCTCTCAAAGTGAGAGTCCAAGTTTCACAACCATACAGAACAACCGGTAATATAACTGTTTTATAAATTCTAACTTTCAGATTTTTTGACAGCAGACTAGATGACAAAAGCTTCTCAACCGATTAATAACACGCATTTCCCATATTTATTCTGCGTTTAATTTCCTCCCGAGTGTCATTTATATTTGTTACTGTTGCTCCAAGATATTTGAATTTTTTCACCTCTTCGAAAGATAAATCTCCAATTTTTATAGTTCCATTTCGTAAAATATTCTGGTCACGAGACATAATCATATACTTAGTCTTTTAGTCACTATTATTATTATTATTATTATTATTATTATTATTATTATTATTATTATTATTATTATTATTGCGAAGGTTATTCACGGCTGAAATTAAAATGGACCAGAAACAGTTTGTCTGGTACCCTCTATCAGCCAAAGATTTTTTCACGTGTCTCCACGTTACACACCTCCAGGGAAAAGCCTTACTAGGGATAGCCTACTACATCATTTGAAATATATCGTCCTTGATAGAATTTGAACCCTCAAACTTCGTATCCGAGAATGATAAAATCAGAGAATAAAGAGGGATATTGGGAGAACGAAGATGCACAAAAATACAAAAGCGGGTAACTGAATGAAGAGAAAAAGGAAGAAAGAAGGAAAAAGAAAATAAAAAAGAAGGAAAGAAGAAATAACGAAGAAAGAAGGAAAATAAGAAAGAAAAAGAGAAAAAAAATAAAGAAAATAAGAAACGCAGAAAAAAGAAAGAGAGAAAGTAAGAAAGAAGGAGAAAGGAAATAAAGAAAGGAAGAAAGAATGAAAGAAAATAATATAGAAAGAGAGAAAGAAGGAAGAAAGAAAAAGAAAGAAAGAAAAAGAAAGAAGGAAAATAAGAAGAAAAGAAAAAATAAAGAAAATTAGAAAGGCAGAAAGAAAGAAAGAAAGAGAGAGAAAAAGTAAGAAAGAGGGAAAGAAGAATTAAGGAAGAAAGAAGGAAAATAAGAAAGAAAAAGAGAGAAAAATAAATGAAATAAGAAACGGAGAAAGAAAGAAGAGAGAAAGTAAGGAAGAAATAAAAAAGGAAGAAAGAAGGAAAAATAAGAAAGGAAGGAAAAAAATAGAAAGCAAATAAAGAGAGAAAGGAAGAAAGAAGAAAAGAAAATAATACAGAAAGAGAAAAGAAGGAAGAACGAAAAAGAAAGAAAGAGATAAAGAAAAAGAAAGAAGGAGAGAAGAAATAAAAAGAAAAGAGGAAAATAAGAAAGATAAAAGGGAAAAAATAAAGAAAATCAGAAAGGCAGAAAGAAAGAAAGAAAGTAAGTAAGAAAGAGGGAAAGAAGAAATAAGAAGAAAGAAGGAAAATAAGAAAGGAAGAAAGAAGGAAAGAATAATATCGGAAGAGAGAAAGAATGAAGAAAGAAAAAAATAAATAAATAAATAAAAAGGAAGAGAGAAGAAATAAAAAGAAAGAAGGAAAGAAAGAAAGAAAGGAAATAAGAAGGGAAGAAAGAAACGAAATAAGGAAGAAAGATAGGAACAAGGAAGAAAGAAAGAAAAAAAGAAAGGAAAGAAAAAGAAAGGAAGAAACAATGACTGAATATTAAATTAAAAATTAAATACTTATGAAAAGAAAAAGCAACGGGGAGAACAGAAACAAAAAAAGAAAGAAAAATTAAAATAAGAAAAGAGGGAAAAAAAGAAAGCAACGTTGAATTTAATTTAAATTATGGTTTATTTAACGACGCTCGCAACTGCAGAGGTTATATCAGCGTCGTCGGTGTGCCGAAACTTTGTCCTGCAGGAGTTCTTTTACATGCCAGTAAATCTACTGACATGAGCCTGTCGCATTTAAATACACTTAAATGCCATCGACCTGGGCCAGTATCGAATCCGCAACCTCGAGCACAGAAGACCAGCGGTAAGAACATCATTAAGGAGAAAGACTAACGGAAAGAAACACCGTGGAAGGCACTGAAAATAGTAGAATAGAAGAAGAAGAACATAATGAAAGAAATAATTTCAAAGATTCTCGTCGTATTTTGGTTCTTCTTTTGAATTCCTCACAGGTTCAATAATTCAGTATTTGAAAGTGAAATGAGCTACAGTAAACCTATCACCTAACGAATTCACCATTCACCTGTTCCTTCCGACAAAGTCTGACGTCAGTGAAGCAATTGGGGGTATTAATTTATGATGAATTTCAAAATACGAAGCCCCTTCCAGCTTTCGAACAACCATTACCGTGTTTTGTCTTGCTGCCACGGTAACCTTGCTATTATCCAGCGTAACTAAAACATGGTGACTCTAAAAATGATGTACTGTAATACTCCTCCCTCCCTCCCCGCGCTCCTATATCTACCCCAACAAATAAATACAAGGAGTAAAAAATCAGCCTCACTTTTTAAAAAATAAGAAAAGACTAAAAAAGATTCTTCTGCCATATAGACTATCGTTGTTCTTGATGGGGAATTATGTTATAGCTATACCATTTGGAACTGCTGCCATATATACGGAGAAAGGATCACTCCGTGTAGTAAATACCAATAACTGTCCCACACCAAAAGGTATAATAACAGTTAGTTTCGAGAAGAGGAGAAAACCGAACTTCGCTTCTTCGACAATCCTGTAACAGCCGCTGTCAGCCCAAGTCGGGGCCGGTCCCACATAACGTTGTGCGCCTCTCAGGGCTTACAATATACAGTATTTCTTCTTCCGCACGTGTTTCTTTTTAATACTTAGTTTTTCCTCATCAACTCATTTTTCCTTCATTCTCCTTTCCATCCTTTTATTTCTTCTCTTCCTATACTTCCATCTCTTCCATCTTCACTTTTCTTTATTATATAATTTTTCCCAATATCTCTTTATTATTCTTCTTTAAGTTATTCCCATCTTCTCTTATTATTATCTTTCTTTTCTTTCTACATTTATACGTTCTATTATACCTTCCTAACCTTCCCTCTTCGTCCGCCTTTTTTCTCTTCACCTCCTTTTCCTTTCTCTACTTATTTCCGATCTTCTATTCTCTACACCATGTCCGCTTTCTACTCTTCATTTCCTTTTGTCCTCATCTTCCTCTTCTACACTTCTTTCCGATTTTCTATCTCTCTATATCTGTCAGCTTTCTCCCTTTCACTTCTTTCTATTCTTCTCCTTCCTTTCTTCACATTTTTTCGGTCTCCTCACGATTAGAAGAAAGTATATAAAGATTAGAAAAAATAAAGTACTCTAATACAATAAAATAGATTTAATTAACTTATTAAAATTCTATTTTACTAATGCTATCTTCATCAAAATGTTTGAACGGAGCCGCCATTTTCAGTCGACTATCTATGCGGGAAACAAATGACGATCGCAAAGCATGTTTTATAGTACCGTAAAGAATTTTCAATTTGAAATGTTGGCAAACAAGGAAACAAATGGTAGGAAGGTGATAAAAACAGGAGAAAGTATACAAAAATTATAAGAAATAAAGTATTCTAATGCAATAATATAGATTTAATTAACTTATTAAAATTCTATTTTACTAATGTTACCCTCACCAAAATGTTTGAACGCAGCCGCCATTTTCAGTCGACTATCTGTGCGGGAAACAAATGACGATCGCAAAGCATGTTTTATAGTACCGTAAAGAATTTGCAGTTTGAAATGTTGATAAACAAATAAACAAATGGTAGGTAGATGATAAAAAACAGAATAAAATATATAAAGATTATTTATAAGAAATAAAGTACTTTAATACAATGAAACAGATATTGACTTACTAAAATTCTCTTTTCCTAATGTTACCCTCACCAAAATGTTTGAACGCAGCCGCCATTTTCAGTCTACTATCTATAAGGGAAACAAATGACGATCGCAAAGCATTTTTATAGTACCGTAAAGAATTTGCAGTTTGAAATATTGGCAAACAAACAAACAAATGCTAAGGTAGCGATACACTGGAAAGTATTCTTTTCTCAATCGTACTATCAGGGACTAGAATGCTTTACCTGCAGACTTACTAAAGGCTTACCAACAACCAAAAATGTATTTAAAAATAGGCTTAAGGACTTCACTAATAGACGGCAGTATATTATACACAGTATTTAAAGGGTGTAATTGATATTTTGTTATTGAAGTGTTGTATCAGTGAAGAATTATGTTGTGTCAGTGAAGTGTGTTGTGTAAGTGAAACGTGTTCCTGTCAGTGAAGCTTTATAGTTTATAGTGGTAGTGCAAAGTATTTGAACAGTGAAATGTTTTTGAAGTGTTAGTGAAATCAGGATAGAATCAGTACAATGTGTCGTAGTTCCAGTGCAGTGAGTGAGTTGACAGCGAAATAAGTGTAGTGCTGAAAGGTACTTGTGCATATATGAACATATTATACCCGTGGGTTTTAGTTCGAACTTAGGTTTAAGATACAAATTAGATTTACTTTAAATGTTATTTTAAGTGATCGTGCTTCATTTAATTTAGGATGTTCCCTATTATTATTATTATTATTATTATTATTATTATTATTATTATTATTAGTATTATTATTAATTGTATTTTTATTAATAAGTTTATTATTGTCATTATTGAGTGTAATTAGTTACCACTGCCACCGGGTATATACCCATTGCAGTGTGAATAAATACATACATACATACATACATACATACATACATACATACATACATACATACATACATACATACATACATACATACATAAACAAACAAATGCAAGGGAAGCGATAAAATTAAACAAATGCTAGGGAAGCGATAAAATTGTGCAATAAGCAGCCATGATTGGTTGAAAGATGTTCTTTCGTACCGTTTTATTGGTCAAAAGTAGTATGACGAAGTAAAAGTGTAATAGTCAATGAAAAATCCCAGACTGACCGGGACTCGAACCCGAGCCGCCCTGTTTTTTAAGGTTAGTGTAATCTAAAACTGAACTGATTATTCTACCTGCAATAATTTCACTTGTATGAGAGATTCTACATATTAAGAAATGTTTCCAATATTTGGTTCAGAATAAAGTTCCTTTCGACTGCTTCCCAGAACTCTGTGCCAAGGCTGGTCACTTGCCCGGCCGCCTACATTCTGGTTGCGTCCGGTCGCGAACTAGTGCCGCGCATTTTGTTTCGTTATTTATGTCCTTAAGGACCTATTTCCCGCAGCGAATTAATACAAGAGCCATAATATTATATTTGACCGAGTCTCTAACATCAACTGCAAAGCATGGCAAGGTCGGTCCCTCTGGTCGCCATGGGTTCAGGAACCGGGGCTCCGCGCCAGAGTGGACCAAATCCGCCTGTCAGCACGAGAAAAGTTTGGAAAAACTTCTGATTCCGCACCGCAAGATGAAGAAACTTCTTTCCTTCTTTCATTAATACTTGCCGCTTTCTTTATGTTTAAATTTATTATTATTTTCTTAATTCACATTCTCCTCGATTTTCTTATTTTCTTCGCCCTATTTTCCACATCCTGACTTACTTTCACTTATGCCACTTCCATTCCATCTCCATTCCACATTTCTTTTCCAAAATTTCTTTTCATTTACTCTTCCTTCCTGTACTTCCATTTACCTCAATTTCGCAATTTTCACGTAGAACTAAATTATTCTCTTCACTAGAAAATCCACAAACGATTAGGGAAAACACGGGAATTTTACTGGAAGCAAGTAAAGAGATAGGATTGAAAGTAAATCCCGAAAAGATAAAGTATATGATTATGTCTCGTGACGAGAATATTGCACGAAATGGAAATATAAAAACTGGAAATTTATCTTTTGAAGAGGTGGAGAAGTTCAAATACCTTGGAGCAACAGTAACAAATATAAATGATACTCGGGAGGAAATTAAACACAGAATAAATATGGGAAATGCCTGTTATTATTCGGTTGAGAAGCTTTTATCATCCAGTCTGCTATCAAAAAATCTGAAAGTTAGAATTTTTAAAACAGTTACATTACCGGTTGTTCTTTATGGTTGTGAAACTTGGACTCTCACTTTGAGAGATTCATTCATTCATTTATTTTATTCCATAGATCTTACATGAGCAATGAAGCTTTAAGATGTGGAACATGTCAACCGTTTACAATATTAAAATTACAATTTTTACAAATTTTTATAGTTTTACAATTTAGTAATTTCTACAATTTTTACAATTTTGTACAATTATTTTACATTTTTTTTTTTTTACATTTTGGCGAGACGTAGTGAGATGAGATGAGGTCCGAGGATTCGCCAAAATATTACCCGGCATTTGCCTTTTCGGTGGGGGAAACCTCGGAAAAACCCAACCAGGTAATCAAATCAAAGGGGTTGATGCCAAGGACTCGCCATAGACCATCCGGCTTCAGTCCCACGGCTGGGGAAAACCTCCGAAGAAACCAAAGTCCAAAGGGGGATCCAACCCAAGTCCGAACGCAGCTCCGGATCAGCAGCCCAGCGAGTCTGCCGACTGAGCTACATCGATGGCTCTACTAAAAGTATACAATACATAGCCAATCAGATTATTAAATTTACAAACGCAAACGATCATTCATAAGTTGAGCTATATTATAATACATAACAATTTAATTAAATTTAAGGCATGAACAATTCAACCAGTTGTGATATACAGAAATTGATAATACATATCATGCAAACTACTTCAAATTACAAACACAAACAATTTATGAGTAGAGCTATATAGATTACTATTCAATTTAAAGCATATACAATTCATCGGCCAAAACTATACAAATATATACAATACAAAGTAGCATACTTTCATTAAGCTATACAAATTTGTGCAATTAACATCAAGTAGATTAATTCAATTTATAATCATAAACAATTCATCAGTTGAGCTATACATATTACCATTCAATTTACAGTAGGTCTATATACAATTCATCACTAGAGCTACACAGACTAGTAATCATTTTAAGAACATATACAATTCATCAGCCAAACTATACAAACATATACAATCAAATTAGTTCAATTTACAAACTTATTTTCGTTAAGTTATACAATTCATATGAAGTAGATTAATTCAATTTATAAGCTTAAACAATTCATCAGTTGACCTATACAGTATACTATTCAATTTACAGTACATACAATTCATCAGTTATGCTAAACAAAAAATACAATACATAGTAAACAGATTAAGTCAATATAAAAACATATTTTAGTTGAGCTATATAAAATTGTACATGTCATTTAAGTAGAATAATTCAATTCACAAGCATAAACAATTCATCAATTGTGTAGAAGGTATGAGTATGTAGAAATTTGGTTAATTCTTTTCTGAATCTTTTCTCGTTGTTCTTCAAATCTTTAAGATAATTAGGCAGTGCATTGAAGACTGTTATACATGAATAGCGAACTCCTTTTTTAAAACAGCTTAGACTAACAGAGGGTAGATGAAGATCTGATTTATGTCTTGTATAAAAATTATGAATGTCTTGATTAGTACTGAATTTATCTTGGTTCTTAATATACAGCATCATTAGGGAAAGAATGTATTCACAAGGTAAAGTCAAGATTTCTAAGTTTCGGAAAATATTTTTACATGAGGTCCTTTTATGCACACCGGCCATTATTCTTATAGCTTTCTTTTGTAAAACAAAAACGTGTTTAGCTTCAGACAAGTTACCCCAGAATATTAATTCATATTTCATTACAGAGTGAAAATATGCAAAGTATGACATTTTAAGTATGTTTATATAACCAATAGTAGATAAGGATCTTAATGCATAACAGGCAGAGCTCAATTTACGAGTAATACATTCTATATGCGTTTTCCAGTTCAAGTGATTATCCAATTCTAAACCAAGAAACTTTGTGCTTATAGATTCTTTGATATGAGTTCCATTTAATCGAATACTGTAGGAAACCTGAGCACTATTGTGTGTACTAACTTTGACTGCACTGGTTTTATCAACATTAAGTGCTAGTTTATTTGCATGGAACCATTCATTCATTAGATTCAGCACTGTATTAGAAGTGTTTATAAAATGATCGTATTGTTTGCTTGAAATAATTACACTTGTATCATCTGCAAATAAAATTACATGGGATGAATTGTTTATGGTCAAGGCTAAATCATTAATATAAACTAGAAACAACAATGGACCTAAAATTGACCCCTGCGGAACACCATATTTAATATTTCTAAATTCTGAATAAGTAACTTTATGACTATTTGGTACATTTATTTCTACTTTTTGTTTTCTATTTGATAAGTACGATGTAAACCAACCCAACATCTCATCTTTCATACCATAAAACTTCAATTTTTTACTAATATACTATGGTCTACACAATCAAATGCTTTAGCCAAGTCACAAAAAATCCCACCTACATGTAGTTTCGAATTTAATGAATTTAGTATTTCATCCACCAAACTAAAAGCAGCATTCTCTGTCGAGAGGAACATAGGTTATGGGTTTTTGAAAGACATGTTGGTTCAGAAAAGTGTGAATACAATTAATAATTATATATAATTATAAATTTTCAGTCAAATACACTTTTCAATTTGTGAGGTCAGATAATCTGTTACATCACAATATTTAGTACGAAGTCACTAATATTTTCGACTTTAAAAGGTCATCTTCAGGTGCAAGAGATGCAAACAATATTTAAAAATAGGTGATAAGTTGATCTAGCAATTAATAACATGGTAAGTAATGCACGTGCTGGCATTTACAATTATATAAATTTCGTGCCTCTTGAGGTAAACTGTACATGGTAAAGCTGAACGCTGATGCTAGATTCTCGTATGTATATAAGACAAGGAGAAGGCAGAGCATGATATTAACCTTATACAATTAATGGCCAAGTATTCTCATTAGATCGTATCATTAATTAAATTTGTACAGTTTGATATTAACTATGTTAAAATGTTAAATATAATGTATGAATTTAAAAGAGATGGAGAAGCTGTGATGCAAATGCTGTTGGTGGGAGAGCACGCAGTCTAATTCGTCGTGTTGAATGCCATAGTTGTCTGAAAATATTTTAGTTAATAGGTTATTATTAATTTTGAAAAGGTTGTGAGAGCTGATATCAGCGTTTCTTAAAGGTTTATTATATTTATACTTACATAGTTGTTCAGTTGTTTGCATCCAGACAAGAGGGCGTGTTTCATCCGACGTTACATGTTTTAGACTGAGTGATGATGTATGGACAGATAACTGAGAGGGGATGCCAGGAGTGACTATTCGATAACATGTTATTTTATTAAGTGATATAGGGGATTACGTAAATTTGGTATTTGCTCATTTAATAATGGATTATTAGGGTCTTGATTTTTTACAATAAAAAAACTCTTCTGCAGTATTGATAAGGTGTGAATTATTTATTACTTTTAAAATTGTAAGGTGTTTTGTATACTATTAATTTCGTGGCCTGAATCAATAAGATGAGTAGCAAATTTAGATCTATTCCCGTTATTATGGAAATCTGATTTAAAGAACATAAATCAGAATCCGTCCACGCTGGGACAAAGTGTCGTCCCTGCTAATAAGCTGTACCTAACTCCTTAAACAAAATTTTTAGAGAACTACAGCACCTATCACGATGGGAAATGTCTCATTCAGTTCATTATTAACTCAGGAAATTTGCAAAAATACTAAAATCCTGAAATATTTGTTTATACATTTTACAATTTAAAAAAATATAAATAAGAAATGCGTATAAAGAGGGCCAAAACATATCTGCAATTTTATTCTCTCAATTAATATACTCTTTTACTAAAAGGATATTCAAATATACCAATAATCAAGAGAAACAGTAAGCTTGACAGCAGAAACCTAAGTAATGGAATGAAACCTGTCCAAAGCCTTTCACAGTATCACCTGTCTTGCCCATGACTGAACCCCATAAACAAAACACTTTGGGAAATACAACCTGCTAAAATGTCAGGTGTTGCAGATACTGGAAAACGTTAAGATTCGAAGTCTGGTCATTTGCACAAACGACCGACATTAAATTAGTCATATATAAAACCAAAATATTAGCGAATCAAGGTTACCACGGAAGTCAGTAACTATGTATGTGGAATACAAGACAACGAACGAGAAAAAACCAGTACCGCAAGTATTTTCCGTTTATATTATTCTTTAAAGTGATAAAAAAAAACCAACAAAGCAATACTTGGTTTATTGCAGACCGCGATATTTCAGGAATATAAAACTTTAAACTATTTAGGTGTAATTGCGTCGCTAGAAAGTCATAAAACCTTATACAAGGCTTCAATTCGTACCGGAACCACCATGGCTGTGAAGAAACAAATGAGAATCAATAAATATAAAGACAGGAAATGCATGTTATCGTCCAATTCGGAATATTTTCAGGGTCTCGCCTACCTTCCCAATAGAAAGACAAAAAAAAAAAAAAAGTTGAATTCAAAACTGTAATCTTCGTTGTTATGACTACGAACCCGCTGCACAACTGAAGCTGTAATATGGGCCAAATGATCGAGACAGGTAATGATTGCTACTGGCTTTTGAGGAAGTCACGAAGGTTCAACCTTGGCTAGTTGCAATGTTTCATAAACGTTCCAGTTTCACATCCCATTAAAGAAGGTACGGGAGAATATAAAGAGAAAAAAGGGGGAAATGAGATATATGAAAAAGGGAAGGACCGAGAAAATGAAGAGAATGAAGGAAGCCAAAGAACAATAGGTTGAGAAAAGGCGAAAGTAGGAAGATGCTAAAGAAAGGGAAGACAATAAAAAAGCTAAAAGATTACGAGATGAAGCAGCAGAAATATGGACAAAAGGATGAAGACGAGAAGAGGAGTGGGAAGAAAATAGGAAGCTGAGGGGGCAGAGAAAATGCAAGAAGATGTGGAGAGACGGATCTAAGAAGAGGAAAATACAACTACGTTGAAAGAAAACAGGAAGAAATTATAAGTTGACGGGGCACATAAACTGCAAGACGATGTGGAGAGAATAAGGTAAGAAGATACAACACAATAATATTGGAAGAAAAAGTGAAGAAATTTCAAGGTTATAGGGCAGAGAAAGTGGAAGGAGATGTGAAGAGAAAAATATAAGAAGATGGATATACAATAACGCTGGAAAAAGAGAAGATATTTCAAGGTTATGGGGCAGAGAAAATGCAAAGAGATGTGAAGAGAAAAATATAGAAAGATGGCAATACAACAATGTTGGAAAAATAGGAGAAGAAATTTCAAGGCTATGGGGCAGAGAAATGCAAGGAGATGTGAAAAGAAAAATATAGAAAGATGGCAATACAACAATGCTGGAAAAAGAGAAGTAATTTTAAGGTTATGGGCAGGAAAATTAAAGGAGATGTGAATGGAAAAATATAAGAAGATGAAAATAAATAATGATGGGAAAAGAGGAGAAGAAAGTTTAAGGTTATGGGGCAGAGAAAATGCAAGGAGATGTGAAGAGAAAAATATAAGAAGATGGAAATACAATAATGCTGGAAAAGAGGAGACGAAATTTCAAGGTTATGGGGCAGAGGAAATGCAAGGAGATGTTAAGAGAAAAATATAAGAAGATGGAAATACAATAATGCTGGAAAAGAGGAGAAGAAATTTCAAGGTTATGGGGCAGAGAAAATGCAAGGAGATGTTAAGAGAAAAATAAAAGAAGATAAAAATAAATAATGATGGGAAAAGAGGAGAAGAAATTTCAAGGTTATGGGGCAGAGAATATGCAAGGAGATGTGAAGAGAAAAATATAAGAAGATGGAAATACAATAATGCTGGAAAAAAAGAGGAGAAAAAAATTTCAATTTTATGGGGTAGAGGAAATGCAAGGAGATGTTAAGAGAAAAATACAAGAAGATGGAAATACAATAATGCTGGAAAAAGAGAAGAAATTTCAAGGTTATGGGGCAGAGAAAATGCAAGGAGATGTGAAGAGAAAAATATAAGAAGATGGAAATACAATAGTGCTGAAAAAAAAAACAGAAGAAATTTCAAGGTTATGAGACAGAGGAAATGCAAGGAGATATTAAGAGAAAAATACAAGAAGATGGAAATAAAATAATGCTGGAAAAAGAGAAGAAATTTCAAGGTTATGGGGCAGAGGAAATGCAAGGAGACGTGAAGAGAATAGTATAAGAAGATGAAAATAAAATGATGCTGGAGAAAGAGGTTATGAGGCAGAAAAAAATGCAAGGAGATGTGAAGAGAAAAATATCAGAAGGTGAAAATAGAATAATGCTGAAAAAGAGGAGAAGAAATTTCAAGATTATGGGTCAGAGAAAATGCAAGGAGATGTGAAGAGAAAAATAAAAGAAGATGGAAATACAATAACGCTGGAAAAAGAGAAGAAATTTCAAGGTTATGGGTCAGAGAAAATGCAAAGAGATTTGAAGAGGAAAATAAAAGAAGATGGAAATACAATAATGCTGGA
The DNA here is from genome assembly GCF_040183065.1 of Periplaneta americana. Taxonomy (NCBI): domain Eukaryota; kingdom Metazoa; phylum Arthropoda; class Insecta; order Blattodea; family Blattidae; genus Periplaneta; species Periplaneta americana. The sequence continues at coordinate 24,865,293 of NC_091122.1, read as the reverse complement.
AGAGAGGAGAAGAAATTTCAAGGTTATCGGTCAGAGAAAATGCAAGGAGATGTGAAGAGAAAATTATTCCACTACCGGTATAGAAATGATTCTTGCAATAATCCGTGCACAGAATGCCAATTCAAGAGCTGCAATACAAAATCTATGTACGTATTATAGTGAGGGATAAGAGATCGTTACGTCAAACTTAATCTGGTTCTTTAGTGTGCAAGATCGTACATCTGATTGTGAAAGGCGGGATGTTACTGTACGCAGCATGCAAAAACATTTTCTAGTAGGTCCGGAACGACTGGCAAGAACATTTAAAAATAAGCAAACTGCTGCCCACTTATGTCGTTCTAACACACACCTCCTCTCGGATAATATTACAAGCTGATACTCATAAAGGATCTTAAAAGATTTGCGATCAGAGAACTTATTTGCATTGCTACGATGCTGAGGAATCGAATTATCAATATCACAATGGGACGCGTGTTCTGCTTGACTGCCTAATCTCACTAATTTATATTTCTGCGTATTTCTTAATTAATTTTTATTTTTAATCTAATATCAATGATATAGAGAGATAAGATACAAAGATGACAGACGCCATATCCTCGAGAATTAACACTCCTGCTAACAAAGTTTCTCACAACTTACTACTACCAAGGAGGGTAATAAAATTACCCCATATCAAAATCATATACCGATCTTTTTTAAGCATTTGGAATAAAACAATTTATGTATTACTGACTATAGAATTATAAAAAAATATAAAAATACAAAATAATCGTAAAAATTTTTTAAATATAGCCTCTTCAGTCCCAAGATAAATTTAAAGTAAAAAAAAATGTTAAAATATTATTTATTGGATAATTGGCGATACAAAGACAAACACCAACCAATCAAAACTTTAATCATGACCTCAATTCTTGTTTTATGTCAGGTATCATATGTGATACCTTGGGATTCTATGGGGACTTAATTTGATATCCATTCAGTTTTATTTATTTACAAAAATGGATACAATTTCTTACAAAAATTGAAATGAAAATATCTGTATTCCAGTGTTATGCAATACACGGGTACAGTGATCAAATCTGACTCGCAGTATCACACACTCCCTATTCCAGGCACTGACTTAGTATACGAATTGTTTCTGCCCACAATTTTTTACTAAACTGTCCATCTATTGGAGTATTATGCAATACACGGCTACAGTGTTCAAATCTGATTGGCAGTTTTACACACTCCCTATTACAGGCATTGACTTAGTATACAAATTGTTTCTGCCCATAATTTTTTACTAAACTATCCATCTATTTGAGTATTATGCAACACACGGGCACTGTATCCTTTTTTGACCAGCACTTACAGTCTTCTACTAGTTCCACACCGAATTCAGTCGATGACATGAAAATGGACGTATTGTCAGACTACTTTAGTAGAGCTGGTTTGTCGTCATTTCTCATCACTTGCTCGAAACTACCCATACCTTCTTTCTTCATATCAGTGTCACTTTTTAGTGAAGCGTATCATATTGTAAAGAATATTTTGATTATATGAAAATGATGTGAGCATGAATAACAGCTATCACGTTTATACAATATTATTTATTCTACTTATTATAGAAAACTATAGTAATGTGATTTATGAAAAGTCATGCTAGTGACCAAAGATATCGTCAATGATACCTCTTAAAAAGTAGTGCTGCACGCCTTTATGAGAACCTAAACAATGTTTATATTATTAATATTATTATTATTATTATTATTATTATTATTATTATTATTATATTAAATGTCACTGCTGATAAGAGAAATGTAAAATTATGTTATATAATAATAATAATAATAATAATAATAATAATAATAATAATAATAATAATGATTTATTTAACCTGACAAAGTTAAGGCCATACGGCCTTCTCTAACACTCAACCAGGAGTAAAACTGCGTCACAAAAAACACTACAAATTTACAAAGTACACTATAATTTTACACACAAAACTGAATAAGATAATAATAATAAAATTTAAAACAACAAGTAAGTAGAAATCAGACATAATATATAACATACAGAAAGAAAGAAAAAAGCATAATAAAATGTGAACAGCAGGTCAAAATAAATGAGTCATACAAAGTATAAAAAATAAGACAATTACTGATAATAATAATAATAATAATAATAATAATAATAATAAAATAATAATAATAATAATAATAATAATAATAATAATAATAATAATAATAATAATAATAATAATAATAATAGCAGTAATAAAATAGTGCAGTACAAAGCATACAATGAATACAATATTTTTAAGTACAAACAGTAAGGAAAATTATGATTATATAGAGCTCAACTTATCACATTATAGATATACCATTATAGGAAAATATGAAAACAAAAATATAAAATAAGTTAAATATCACTAGAACATAAAAAAATGTGAATACGTGGAAACATGCAATACAACACTTGTCACAATAGTGAGTTAGTTTGGCAACTCGTCATAAGATAATTTTCTAACTTGGATTTGAAAGAATTCAATGTTCGGCAGCCCTTGACTTTAGGCGGCAGAGAGTTCCAGTGACGAGAGGTAGCAACAGTGAAAGATGAGGAATACAGAGATGATGTGTGAAGTGGAATTTGTAGCGTGTTATCGCGTTGTAATCGAGTATTAATATTATGATAGCGAGATATTATTCAGAACCACAAACTGTGTGTAAACACAAGAGCGCTCAATTTCTACAAATACGTGATTGCTACTGATGCAAGAAGGCAAATAGGGGTTCGCGTGAGAGAAGTGAAGGGCAATACCTACCGGTGGTAGTGAGAGAAAGCAATCTGTCTGTAAAATAGAACTACTGCAGGTTCAATTAACTTATCAGTTCACTTGCTTATCACTTTGCTTTCCTCAAATTTTGAGCAAGTTAATGTTCACACGAAACCACTAACTTGAAGCGAGGTCTTATCTCTCTACTTGTCCCTGTAAACGAGGCCTTCAGGTCTAATCTATATTGATTAGGCAGTACAGTAGCTCGGAAGACCTTTCTTGTACCTTCCCTGCCCGCCCACTCTGAAGACATCTCCCGTGTATGCCATCTTATTAAAAAGCTCTTTTCAAGATATTTATATCAGACATAATTTTGTTCCGCGTTTTCCCAAACAACCATATATACAAGGGATATTACAGTAAAAACCGGCGAACAGACCGGGGGAATCCTTGATTGGACACATTCAGAATCATCGTTATGGATCTAGAAAATATACCTTTATTATGCAACCCAGAATTATGTTCCCCATTTGAGAAACTCATAACCACATTAGAAAAAAGAAAGAAGAAAAGCTGTTGAACATAATTTTTAACGAGGTAGGAAATTATATATAAATATGCCGTACTTGTAACAACTGAGGTGCGTTCACGCTTGGATATTATTTCTGAAATAGTAATTCAATTGGATTAAAATCCACAACATACGAAAGAAAATTTAACACATATATAGGGCCTAGTATAATTACAGTGACTATTTCGTTAATATGACATCATTTCATTTTCGACCAATGAAGTGTAATGAAATTTTGAACTCCAACCAGTCACAGTCACACTATGCGATAATTTTTGCAGCTAGATTTATCACCATCAATTTATCGCATGATCGTTGTTTTGTTTAGTCGTTGTCGCCAACTGTTTCCCCGTAAATTGATGATCATGAATACATTAAGATGCAACTACATGGTTAAACTTTTCTTTCAAATTTAAAGCAATGAATGCAAGATTCATATTTAATTTTAATTAATATATTTACGCAGGGAAGACGATGTTCAAAACGGAATACTGAACTGTGTAGATGCAGCTTTAGTTCCATTACGCACTACAGAGAGAATGCGTTTGTCGAACTATAAAAAATGCTTTCGTGTAGCACTGATTGTAACGGTCGATATAAGGCACAGCTGACATTGGTCTTGCTCCCACAGGTAACTTAATCTATAATTGTAGCCTATAAAATTTGTATTTTGTGAATGAAATTAAACAATTAATAGAAAGTCAGATGTTCAAATTTATGTAACATCATAGCATATCAAACCCAAAGACCTTGCATAGTAATAATAAGATGTTTGATCAAACTGCCTTCCGTATGGCGTAATAAAATTCATGTTTTAATTAGGCCTATCTATAAAGAGATGGCTTCACTGTGTAGCAACATGTCTCGCTATGAATACATAAGCATTGGTAGGCTATATACTGTTAAATTAAATTATGATTTCAGCAGATAATGAAAATGTATTTATGCTATAATAATAAGAGAAAAGTGCAGTACATGTAATTAACATTGTTAAACCTGTATTTCGCTTTTCGCAATTGGCATTACTGAATAATAACATCGAATTTCTTTATTCCAGTAATCGATATTTATCTACGAGTATTTCAACTTCACAATGTCTGAATAGGTTAAACATTCGTTAATATACAATTATTAACATTTTGTGATCGAATTTTAGGGATATATTATGTACATTTTTATTTTATTCACGAAACAGTCCTAATAAATGTCACTCGAGGTCTGAGATTTCCCAGATAAATCTCAGACCTTTCGTGACATTACTACATAAAATTTAACAATCGAGATGATTAGATATGCTGTAGTGAAAAAATCAGTAACCACAAAAACGATACAAGGTTCTTAATTATACTGTCACTGCTTTTCGTAACAATTCAGTCAGGATTTCATATCAAAATTGTCTGTAGTAGTAGGTTATTTTACGACGCTTTATCAACATCTTAGGTTATTTATCGTCTGAATGAGATGAAGGTGATAATGCCGGTGAAATGAGTCCAGCACCGAAAGTTATCCAGCATTTGATCATATTGTGTTGACGTAAAAACCCGGAAAATACCTCAACCAGGTAACTTGTCCCGACCGGGAATCAAACTGGCCCACCTGGTGGGCAGGGCATAGTTTCGCCCCACGGTCAGGTAAGATGCAGCAGATAAGAAAGGGTCCATGTTTTGTAGGCATAGTTGCGCCCCGATACCATCAGGTAGAGAAAAGGGCATGGCATAGTTGCGCCCCGATGAAATAGGTAGAGAAAAAGACATTACGGCAACTCGAGCCTCGTAATCAATAAACCTTATTGATTTCTTATTCGATTTAATATTCATTATCGATACCGTTAAAATGAACACTATTAAGTTGGCATTCCTTCATTAACTGTTTTTCTACTGTTTATGCAGTGATTATCGATAGTCTACCGTAAAAATGAACACCATGAAGTTGGCATTACTTCATTAACTGTTTTTCTACTGTTTATGCAGTGATTATCGATAGCCTATCGTAAAAATGAACACCATGAAGTTGGCATTACTTCATTAACTGTTTTTCTACTGTTTATGCAGTGATTATCGATAGCCTACCGTAAAAATGAACACCATGAAGTACTTTATTAACTGTTTTTCTACTGTTCATGCAGTGATTATCGATAGCCTATCGTAAAAATGAACACCATGAAGTTTTCAGTACTTTATTAACTGACATATTGAAATGAGAGAGCCGTCGAAATATGGGGCCTTAGCAGTCTTGATATTTTATTAGTGATTTTCACACCGTCTGTGGCGTATAGTGAGGTTAATTTGAAATTAATGTTAAGTTTAGTGAAAAGGGTAAAGTGTTGACAATTCACAATGGTTCTAAGTTTCAATTTTCGAAACCCTGTACCGCAGGGTTAAGATATCGGTGTACAAACAAAAAATGCAATTCATTTATTGTGTGATCGATAAAAAAGTGTTATTTTAAATAGCAAAATTGATCATATGCTAGGCCTACCTGATTTCAATGCAGCTACCTTTATAATATTTAAAATAATTTATTTATTTTGTGTACTATGTCCATCGGGGCGCCACTATGCCATGTCCATTCTGCTACCTGATTTCTTCAGGGCGCAACTATGCCATGTCCCTTCTGCTACCTGATTTCTTCAGGGCGCAACTATGCCATTTCCATTCTGCTACCTGATTTCTTCAGGGCGCAACTATGCCATGTCCCTTCCGCTACCTGATTTTTTCAGGGCGCAACTATGCCATGTCCCTTCTGCTACCTGATTTCTTCAGGGCGCAACTATGCCATGTACCTTCTGCTACCTGATTTCTTCAGGGCGCAACTATGCCATGTCCCTTCTGCTACCTGATTTCTTCAGGGCGCAACTATGCCATGTCCCTTCTGCTACCTGATTTCTTCAGGGCGCAACTATGCCATGTCCATTCTGCTATCTGATTTCTTCAGGACGCAACTATGCCATGTCCATTCTGCTACCTGATTTCTTCGGGGCGCAACTATGCCATGTCCCTTCTGCTACCTGATTTCTTCGGGGCGCAACTATGCCATGTTCATTCTGCTACCTGATTTCTTCGGGGCGCAACTATGCCATGTCCCTTCTGCTACCTGATTTCTTCGGGGCGCAACTATGCCATGTTCCTTCTGCTACCTGATTTCTTCAGGGCGCAACTATGCCATGTCCCTTCTGCTACCTGATTTCTTCAGGGCGCAACTATGCCATGTCCCTTCTGCTACCTGATTTCTTCGGGGCGCAACTATGCCATGTTCATTCTGCTACCTGATTTCTTCGGGGCGCAACTATGCCATGTCCCTTCTGCTACCTGATTTCTTCAGGGCGCAACTATGCCATGTTCCTTCTGCTACCTGATTTCTTCAGGGCGCAAATATGCCATGTCCCTTCTGCTACCTGATTTATTCGGGGCGCAACTATGCCATGTCCATTCTGCTATCTGATTTCTTGGGGCGCAACTATGCCATGTCCATTCTGCTACTTGATTTCTTCGGGGCGCAACTATGCCATGTCCATTCTGCTACCTGATTTCATCGGGGCGCAACTTATGCCATGTCCATTCTGCTACCTGATTTCTTCGGGGCGCAACTATGCCATGTCCATTGTGCTACCTGATTTCTTCGGGGCGCAACTATGCCATGTCCATTCTGCTACTTGATTTCTTCGGGGCGCAACTATACCATGTCCATTCTGCTACCTGATTTCTTCGGGGGGCAACTATGCCATGCCTAGGCCTCCCAATTGACCGCGGGGAGCAACTATGCCATACCGCACCTTGTTTCGCGACCAGATGCGCTAACCAGTACTCCACAGGTGTGGACAAATGTCTGTATCAGCGGTTCTAAAAATAAAAGTGTTAGTAAAAAATCTATAAATAAGAGCAGCGTTTTTCAACGTTTTCAACATATGGCACACCTAAGATATAATTTGAAATTAAAAAAATATATAATTGACGTTCAGAAGCCGCATATGGCTGTTGAATCAACAGTATGGACAGCCATGTTCAAACAAACACGTAAGCTAATTTCACTGTCAAATGAATTCGTTCACTTTTATTCCCCATATACCGACCTTGTAATGACTTCCAGTATGGGGGACGTCGCATATTCCTTAAAACACACTTGCAGTCACCATATGTAAGGGATAATTTTTATTATCCAGGCCTCATTATGGATAAATTTTACGACTGTATAATTAGATAAATGTTTAAACAGACATTTCTGTTGCTAATTGAATATATTAATACAGTAGAAGGAAAAAGAGATAAGTGGTTTTCATTAAGGCCATAGAATCCATTAAGAAATAAGTAAACAAGGAGTGATAAAGAGTAACCAGCCCTCCCTCGCCCCTTTCAACCCCCTTCCTCTTTCCACGCGACTTCACCGTCGCTACTTTTTTTTTTTTCTAGATCGAGGACCTAACCTAAAATTGTTTAAACACGATGACAATTCTGTTCTTAAGTGGTTTCAAAACGGGAGGGATGATAAGGGTGAGAGGTGAAGGGGGGAAGTGAGGACCAATTTCGTTAACTTCTCAATCTGTATTAGGCTCTGTTTAAATTTATTAATTGCATCCCCCACAGTTTCAATAAACGAAAGATGAAACAAAAAAGTTCTAATTAATGGATTATGATTTTACTTCAGAACAAGAAATAAAATTGCATCAATATACAGGGGTGGAATGAATTTTTCTCTGCTCGAAATATATTTATAAAATCTGTAGGCCTAGCCTATGTGCTGTAAATTCTTTAAGTATGTTAGTAAGGAAATAAAAAAAATGCTACTTTTCCCTTATTAAAGTGAATCTTGGAAAGTTGCAACAAAAAAATATATTTAGAGATTTTCGTAAAAACAAGTATTCAGCTTTCCTGATACTGAAAAGTGGCTTGAAGCAAGATGTCTGTCGGTTCGTGTGTAGTTTTTCTCTTCAAATATTCGTTGGAATTGTTCACATTCCGTATCTACAAGTCTATATTCTTTTCCGTTTTTTCCCCATTCATTTTATTCCTATTTATCCTCTCTTTATCCTTACTTACTTACTTACAAATGGCTTTTAAGGAACCCGAAGGTTCATTGCCGCCCTCACATAAGCCCGCCAGCGGTCCCTATCCTGTGCAAGATTAATCCAGTCTCTATCATCATACCCCACCTCCCTCAAAAATCCATTTTAATATTATCCTCCCATCTACGTCTCGGCCTCCCTAAAGGTCTTTTTCCCTCCGGTCTCCCAACTAATACTCTACATGCATTTCTGGATTCGCCCATACGTGCTACATGCCCTGCCCATCTCAAACATCTGGATTTAATGTTCCTAATTATGTCAGGTGAAGAATACAATGCGTGCAGTTCTGTGTTGTGTAACTTTCTCCATTCTCCTGTAACTTCATCCCGCTTAGCCCCAAATATTTTCCTAAGCACCTTATTCTCAAACACCCTGAACCTATGTTCCTGTCTCAGAGTGAGAGTCCAAGTTTCACAACCATACAGAAGAACCGGTAATATAACTGTTTATAAATTCTAACTTTCAGATTTTTGGACAGAAGACTGGATGATAAGAGCTTCTCAACCGAATAATAACACGCATTTCCCATATTTATTCTGCGTTTAATTTCCTCCCGAGTGCCATTTATATTTGTTACTGTTGCTCCAAGATATTTGAATTTTTCCACCTCTTCGAAGGATAAATCTCCAATTTTTATATTTCCATTTCGTACAATATTCTGGTCACGAGACATAATCATATGCTTTGTCTTTTCGGGATTTACTTCCAAACCGATCGCTCTACTTGCTTCAAGTAAAATTTCCGTGTTTTCCCTAATCGTTTGTGTATTTTCTCCTAACATATTCACGTCATCTGCATAGACAAGAAGCTGATGTAACCCGTTCAATTCCAAACCCTGCCTGTTATCCTGAACTTTCCTAATGGCATATTCAAGCGCGAAGTTAAAAAGTAAAGGTGATAGTGCATCTCCCTGCTTTAGCCCGCAGTGAATTGGAAAAGCATCAGATAGAAACTGACCTATACGGACTCTGCTGTATGTTTCACTGAGACACATTTTAATTAATCGAACTAGTTTCTTGGGAATACCAAATTCAATAAGAATATCATATAATACTTCCCTCTCAACCGAGTCATATGCCTTTTTGAAATCTATGAATAACTGATGTACTGTACCCTTATACTCCCATTTTTTCTTCATTATCTGTCGAATACAAAAAATCTGATCAATAGTCGATCTATTACGCCGAAAACCGCACTGATGATCCCCAATAATTTCATCTACGTACGGAGTTAATCTTCTCAAAAGAATATTGGACAAAATTTTGAACGACGTCAACAAAAGTGATATTCCTATGAAACATATTTAAAAATGGTAAAAGGAAAAAAGATGATGGCGAAACAAAGGGAGGAGAGAATGATAGAGATAAAAAAGAAGGGGAAAGGAAATGAAAACAAAAACAAGGGGAAGCAAAAGAGCAGAAAGTGAAGGAGAGGGAAGAAAAAGTAAGAAGATTAGGAAAATAAGGGAACAAGAAAGAGAATTTGATGAAGAACGGAAAACGAAAAAGGAGGAAAAGAAGGGGAGAATATGAGGAAGTGGTTATGAGGAAAAATAAAAAAGAGGGAAGAAAACTAGGAAAATTTAGAAGAAACGGGCTGAAATAAATGATAAAATGAGATACAGAACAAGGAAGAGGTAAGAAAAAAATATGACAAAAAGGAGAGAAAATAAAGAGAAAACTAAGAAGAAAAAGAGAGAAGGAAAGAAAATATGAGGAAGAGATGGGGAATAAGAAAGAAAAGCGGGTGAAGAGAAATGAAAAAGGCAATAGAGGTGAGAAAAAGTGAAAAAAGAAGAAAAGATGATAAAGAAACGAAGGGGAAAGAAAATGCAAAGAAAAAAGTAGACAAGTGAAAGAGAAAAGGATGGAAAAAAAAGAGATGTAGGAAGTGGTAAAGATGAAGTGAATTGGCGAGGAAAAGGCGAAAAGAAAAAACTGGTGAGAAAAGGGGGAAACGGAAGATAATAAAATGAGGAAGTAAAGGAAAAAAGTAAAGAAATGGGGAAAGGAAAGAAAGGGAGGGAGGAAGTGAAGGAGTTGAAGAGAATTATGCAAGGAAGAGGTGAAAAGAAGTAACAGCGGAAGAAAAATAGGAAACCGAAAAGAAGATGAGAAAGTAAAGCAAAAAATTGACGAAAATGAAGAAAGAAAGGAAAGGAGAAAGTGATGGAGATGAGGAGAATTAGGCAAGAAAAAGGCAAAAAGAAGGAACAGCAGAAGAAAAATAGGAAACCGAAAAGAAGATGAGAAAGTAAAGGAAAAAATTGAGGAAATTGAGGAAAGAAAGGAAAGGAAAAAGTGAAGGAGATGAAGAGAATTAGGCAAGGAAGAGGTGAAAAGAAGAAACAGCGAAAGAAAAATGGGAAACCGAAAAGAAGATGAGAAAGTAAAGAAAAAAAATTGACGAAGACGAGTAAAGAAAGGAAAAGAGAAAGTGAAGGAGATGAGGAGAATTAGGCAAGGAAAAGGCAAAAAGAAGGAACAGCAGAACAAAAATAGGAAACCGAAAAGAAGGTGAAGTAAAAGTAAAAAGTGAAGAAGATGAGGAAAGGAAAGAAAGAAGATGAGGAAAGGAAGAGAATGAACAAGTGAAGGAGACAAAAACAATTGGCAAAGAACAAGTGAAAAGGAGAAACAGCGAGAGAAAATAGGAAACCGAAAAGAAATGAGGAAGTAAAGAAAAAACGAAGTGAAAAAGACTAGGAAAAAGGAAAAAGGTACAAGAAGAAGAAAATGAGGATGGGATGAAGTGAAAAAGACAATAAAATTAGAAAGGACAGTGAAAAAAATAAATGAGGAAGAGAAGAGAAACTGAGAAGGATAAAGTGGTAAAAGAAATGTATGCTTTGGCAATGCACATTCAAATAATTAAGCCTATAGGCCTATATTATGAAGCTGACAAATTGTTATTAAGACTTGATATCCAAGGAAATCATTAAGAGTAATGGTCGTATATTTACAAAGCAGAAATTGTGCTATCTGTACTTACCTTCGGTTTAATTCATTGTCTGTTATAGATAGATACCAAGTAAACTGGCAAGCTTTTATTTAAGGAGCTGTGTAACACGAGGCTAACGATATTCCATTTATCTTCCGCTTCACACTCTGCCCTTAACTTTTCCTTATTGCAGGTAGAGTTCGTTCAGGGAGAAAAAATTCAAACTGAATCGAATAATTACTAATTCAATAGAAGGAACTGACGTTCATTTTTATTACAGTTTTTTTTTCACCCTCCCGACATTCGAAACCACGATTAAATTTAAAATTTAATTTACACACCCTCTCCTAGATTTTTTCCTCTCTCGTTCCTCTACAGCGAATGAACATGTAAAGAAAGAGATGCCAATAATTGTGGAATTCCCTTCAGATTCCATAATATTAACCCTTTTTTCCTGTTGCACCACCGCTACCTCCTCACCCCCCACACTTGCATCCCTTTTACTCATTCTATCGTCTAACTCCCCGCCACTTCCTTCCAGCTTTTTTTATATCGCCCACACAAATTGAACTTCTACTAATTTTGGTTTTTGTTTGACTATGGTAGAAAAGTCACAGGACGCCCGGATTCAAGTGGAACTATGCATCGGTTCCTTCTCAACCCCTGAAACACCCTCTCCCATTCCTATAATGAATTTATGTTTTCTATTGTCTAATCAGAAAGGCTTGGCTGCCGAAGCCAAGAGACATGTCGACTGAATGAATTGGTAAAATATTTCAACCGTTCACTATTCATATTAAACCAAGGGAAAGTACAGACTTTCTGATGGGGCGAGGTTAGAGAAATATTTATTCACGTTCATTTTAACCCTCGACCCCTCCACTACGCTGTTCCTCACAGTGTCAATGCCAGATAATGGAAAGAAAGAAACCGACAGAAAAATTAAACCCAGAACAAAGAGGAAATTCAGACTTTTACACAAACATTTACTGTCATTTGACTGTACGAAATAACATTAAAATAAATCTGTAGTCTTTATGAATGAATGGATTTATTGCTTTACAAATGGGCGGAGACCAGGTGGTAGTATTTATTTCTTTATTTCTTGATTTCTTGATTTATTTATTTCTTTATTTATTTCTTTATTCCTTTATTTATTTATTTATTTCTTGATTTATTCCTTTATTTTTTACGAGTATTTATTTCTTCATTTATTTATTTCTTTATTTCTTCATTTATTTGCTTCTTTGCTTGTTTCTTTGTTTATTTATTTCATGATGTCTTTATGTATTTCTTTACTTCTTTATTTATTTATTTGCTTCTTTGTTTATTTATTTATTTATTTATTTGCTTCCTTGTTTATTTATTTATTTGCTTCTTTGTTTATTTATTTCTTTGCTTCTTTGTTTATTTATTTATTTGCTTCTTTGTTTATTTATTTATTCATTCATTCATTCATTTATTCATTCATTCATTCATTCATTCATTCATTCATTCATTCCTTTATTCACTTATTTATTTATTTATTTATTTATTTATTTATGCCTAGTTATAACAACTACAACAGACCGTTGAAATATTTGCTCAGAACATAAATTGGAAATAACATGAAAAAAAGACACAAAAACAGATACAAATGCAAGGTACAAGTGTAAATACAAATGAAAAATAAAAAAAGACAAATACATACTACGTAAATAAAAGACACAGATACAGATATATACAAAATAAAAGAGAATGAAAAATACATAAATATAGATATCATAACCAAACGCTGTAAAATGTAGCTATAAATATATTATTTCAATGTACCGAAGTACATATGATATTTCCATGTAAATATTCTGCGTCATCATACGATGAAAAAGTAATAGAACGGAAAAAAATTCTCTCCGGCGCCGGGATTTGAACCCGGGTTTTCAGCTCTACGTGCTGATGCTTTATCCACTAAGCCACACCGGATACAACCCAGGCGTCGGACAGAATTGTCTCTGATTGAGCATGGAAATATCATATGTACTTCGGTACATTAAAATAATATATGATATGTGTAAATCACGAAGTGATTTAAGACGGCGCTTATTCCGTCGGATCCCGGCCAACTAGTCACTCATAACGAGTGCATCTCAGCACATGTGTGGACTTCGGTCCTATGTTCATAGACATCTATGACGTAGTGCAGAGGGTGGCCACTAGAGGGAACCTAAGAGTTGGAGCTTAATCTTAGACGATCCTGTCCGACGCCGGGGTTGTATCCGGTGTGGCTTAGTGGATAAAGCATCAGCACGTAGAGCTGAAAACCCGGGTTCAAATCCCGGCGCCGGAGAGAATTTTTCTCCGTTCCATCACTCTTTCATCGTAGCTATAAATGGCAAATTACAGAGTAATAAATAGATAGCAATACTATTTAAAATCAACTACCTTCAGTATATTAAGAAGAAAATGTTTATTTTTCATGTAACGAATGCTGAAATCCAGATTCCATGTTTTTTAACACTGGTGTATTTTCATCTGCTGAAGTGTTGGTACAAAAGAAAAAGGAACAGCACAATTTACAAGGAAAACAAACACAAAACATAACAAAACACAAATGTAAAATATAAAACAAAAAACAACATTCAAATACAAAACAAATAAAACAGCACAATTACAATGCAATAACACAAATAAAAACAACAACGAAAATACAAAATCACAACATGAACATAACTCACAACACAAATATACGAAATATAACAGAAACCACCCTTAGCACTAACCTGAAAAAATGTAGGCCTACTGAACACTTACGCGGCACTTTCACCACTTACACACATTTTAATCAATATTAACACTTACGAAACACTTCAAAACTGCGAGCACTTAGGTTACACTGCGCTTATTTAATTTCTAAATCTTTCACAGTACTAAACACTTCCAATAAACACAAACTAATCAACAATGCAGAAAACACAAACCAGAAAGCACGGAAATATAACACAATATATGAAACTCTAATCACTCTTACATAGCATTTAATAATAATAATAATAATAATAATAATAATAATAATAATAATAATAATAATAATAATTAAAATTTGGAGATTTATCCTTCGAAGAGGTGGTAAAATTCAAATATCTTGGAGCAATAGTAACAAATATAAATTACACTCGGGAGGAAATTAAACGCAGAATAAATATGGGAAATGCCTGTCATTATTCGGTTGAGAAGCTTTTGTCCTCCAGTCTGCTGTCAAAAAATCTGAAAGTTAGAATTTATAAAACAGTTATATTACCAGTTGTTCTGTATGGTTGTGAAACTTGGACTCTCACTTTGAGAGAGGAACAGAGATTGAGGGTTTTTGAGAATAAAGTTCTTAGGAAAATATTTGGGGCTAAGAGGGATGAAGTTACAGGAGAATGGAGAAAGTTACACAACGCAGAACTGCACGCATTGTATTCTTCACCTGACCTAATTAGGAACATTAAATCCAGACGTTTGAGATGGGCAGGGCATGTAGCACGTATGGGCGAATCCAGAAATGCATATAGAGTGTTAGTTGGGAGGCCAGAGGGGAAAAGACCTTTGGGGAGGCCGAGACGTAGATGGGAAGATAATATTAAAATGGATTTGAGGGAGGTGGGATATGATGGTAGAGACTGGATTCATCTTGCTCAGGATAGGGACCAATGGCGGGCTTATGTGAGGGCGGCAATGAACCTCCGGGTTCCTTAAAAGCCATTTGTAAGTAAGTAAGTTATAATAATAAGAGTAATAATAATAAATAATAATAATAATAATAATAATAATAATAAATAATTTCTATTTACTAATATTCTTATTATAACACATTATCCAAGTTACACTCTCAATATTAACCTATGGAACAAAAACTTGGATATAAACTCAATAATAGAAGACATCCCTGCAAGTAACTCAGAGAAAAATGGGACGGAAAATTTTTCAAATCACACTGAAGGGCCGTATCAGAAAAACAAATGTAAGAAGAGGGCATAAGTGTAGTATTCGCAGCGCAAATAGCGAAATGGAAATGGGTGGACACACAATAAGACACCTTTATACAAATCAAGTGTTTCGAAGTGCTAATGTGTGTGTTAAAGTGTTCTATATCCTGTGTTTCTTAAAACTGTGGCCGCGTCTAGGCAATGTTTTGGTGCCTCAACTTCGTTCCCTACTTAGAGACAGTATCTGTAATTGAATAAAAGAACTTTGAGTTAGTCAAATGTTTTTGAGACACGCATCTAACTCAAACAGTTGCAAGACCTCTTGTTGGGAAACGTTTTTAGGATGACTAATATTCCAGCTCCTATCGCCAATATTATCAACCCGTCCCACCCTACTGTTATATCAGATATTCAAACAACGATCCGACCATTCCTTTAAAGAATTAATTCTCGCAAATCAACTCTTTCGCTATATACTGCAGACTTACCCCTTTTCTTCCACCCCTCTTGCCAGACGTCCCTTGCGCCCGCCATTCGGATATCGAATAGATTAAATTCTAAAACGAATCATGTAACTAAAGTGAGTCGATGGAAGTAGCTTACTGAAGTGACTCATCGTGCTATAAAAATTAATTTCAAATGGGGTTTGCTTCTCCGAGTTCTATTATTCAATTTTGGTCGTTTCATACGTAGCTTCCCACTCAGTGGTATGAGACGCTTCAATTCAGTTTCAACTTTCTTCTTCTACATGTTTTAAATATGAAAAGGCAGTATTTTATGTGATTTCACAGAATTTATATGTATACCAGTAAATCTATTTTCATGAAAAACAAATCTCATTTACACATTTTTCGATATTTTAGTTGTCCATTCACTCACACTTTTTGGTTACAGTTTCCTTTCCTTATTCCAACGCGTGTCCCTCATACCATTCTTAAGAAGTATTTAATAGTTAAAGTTAGAGCAGGTAAGGTCTGCTAAACCACCAAATCAATTAAACCTATTCAGTCCCACTGCCTCAACTAGTCTAAAAAACCTCTGTGTAATTACCTCTATCAGTCCTATCACCTCAATCATTCCAATCGGCACGAAAAGTCCAATCAACTCTGTAAGTCCAATCGGCACGAAAACTCCAATCGACTCTGTAAGTCCAATCGCTCGTTAAGTTCAATCGACTCGATAAGTCCAATCGGTTCGATAAGTCCAATCGGTTCGATAAGTCTAATCGGTTCGATAAGTCCCATCGGTCCGATAAGTCCAATCGGCTAGATAAGTCCAATCAGATTAAGAAGTCCAATAGGCTTCATAAGTCTCATCGGCTCGATAAGTCGCTTCGGCTTGATAAGTTTCATCGAATCGATAAATCATATCGAGTCTCATAGCCTCAATAACTTCCTTAGCCCTTTTAAAATTGTAACATCAAATTATATAAAATGAATGCGTCAATTACTAATTTCTTCACATTACAAATAAACAATGATTCAATAAAAATGTTCAATATAAAATTTAAATAACAATAAAACACAAATTAACGAAATAAAAATTTAACAAACTCAAAAGAATAATTGGAAATGATTTTAATTGTTCAAATGCAGTTGTGAGATTTTTATCGAATACAGGACTTGACTGGGTGATTTAGTTTTTTATTGACCCGTTTCACTTATCCTCCGGACGCTTTACATCCAGAGTGTATATTTTTAACAAACTTTACATTTGGACCTTTTACATCCGAGCATTTTAAAAATGCACCAGATAATTTATTTCTCGTGGCATTTGTTGTTTTATTTTATTGTTTCTTTTTAAATACTAGCTAGGGTATGACAACTGCTCACTTTTATGTTTTTAATGCATCACCTTATTGAAACTGCATTTGTGAACCTCGTTTTAACCGTGACAACGCTTTTAGTTCTTTTAAGCATTCTGATTATTTACTAAAGATGTTATTAATTGGTCCAACAGAATAATATCTGTTATAGTGACAATTAATATTTGAGGAGAAAAATTCGCTCCGGCGTCGGGGATCGAACCCGGGTCCTTGGTTCTACGTACCAAGCGCTAGCTAGCAGTGCATGATTCTGTACAGATTTCTGTGTACTTAACTGTGGAATCCCGACCATTAAGTCACTCAGCTGAGTGCGCTCCTTGTATAATAGCAGTTGACTTGAAATATAAACGTCAACGTATATGCCCAACTTGGAGTCAGCCCACAAAAGGGAAACACTGTAGGAGGAGAGTTCGGTCCGGTGCTGTGGAATGAATTCGGCGTAGCTCAGTGGTCAGAGCGCTTGGTACGTAGAATCAAGGACCCGGGTTCGATCCCCGGCGCCGGAGCGAATTTTTCTCCTCAAACATTAATTCTGATTATTGTATTGTGTTTCTGTTTTCTGGAGGATTTTAGATAAAGGCGCAAATGTCCAGAGTACTGACGCGACCTTTTTAAACCCCCACTAACTAACAAACGAATAATCTCGATAAGTCCCTTCGCCTCGACCAGTTCTATTGCCTCAATCACTTGAACGGGCTCCATCATTCTCATGGCCTCAATCAGTTCGATAAGTCCCGTCGCCTCGATCAGTTCCACAGCCTTAACTAGTTCCATCGCCTTAATCAGATCCATCGTCTCAATCACCCCTGATTAGCTCCTTTAGTCCCAGTACCTTAATCATCAGCTAAATCAGTCCAATCGGCTCAACCAAAGTTTTTCTTTTAAACGGTCCAATGGACTCAGTCGGTCCAATAGTGAAAATTACGCGCTCTAGAACCCAATCAATCAACCAGTGAATTCCATTCAGTTCAGCTAATCTGTTCAGTTCAACAATTAAACGAATTTAATCACTTTGATTAATCATTCAATGAAGCCACTCAGTTCAACAAGCTGATCATGCAGTCTAATCAGTCACTGCGATGATGCTGTTAGATAAGACAGTGTATCAAACCAACAAAGAATCAACTGAATAGAATAATCTGTCAATCGGTAAAAATACTTATCAATTGACAAAAAATCTAATTTCTAAAATGTAGATTCAGAGCTCTAACGATGATCGTACTATGAAACTTAATCCTGCGTCTCAACATTCTTTGATCTAGTGAAGTTTCATAGAATGTTCCCATAGTTTGGGCACAACGTACTTCAACATATTTATGATGACAGCCATCAACTTACAGTAGGTACTGCACAAAATACAACACTTACCTTTATGTTGATGAAATGGAAGTCTCCGCCCCTCTGGTTGTGATTGTTGTGGTTGAGATTTTCCTGAACAATGAGAAAGTTAAAATTAGCAATCCATCAAAATATTATTGGATACACTAACATAGAAAAGTTCCTGGCATCATATCCCACCTCCCTCAAATCCATTTTAATATTATCCTCCCATCTACGTCTCGGCCTCCACAAAAGTCTTTTTTCCTCAGGTCTTCCAACTAATACTCTATATGCATTTTTGGATTCACCTATTCGTGCTATACGCCTTGCCCATCTCAAACGTCTGGATTTAATGTTCCTAATTATGTTAGATGAAGTATACAATACGTGGAGTTCTGCGTTGTGTAACTTTATCCATTCTCCTGTAACTTCATCCCTCTTAGTCCCAAATATTTTCTTAAGTACGTATTTTCGAACACCCTTATCCTCTGTTCCTGTGTTCCTCTTTTAAAAAGACAAATGTCTCAAGAAAAACAAACATCACTACAGTTATCAAGGACTGGGGCCTAACATAGTAGTAAGAATGAAAAGGATCTAAACAAATTCTTCTGGTTGCTTGTGTAGCAATGTAGGAGTGTAAATTAATTACTTTCACTCCCGTAGAGCAATGAAGAGATTCTGATAAAGTGATGAACGTGTATGAAGCAATGAAATCCAATCCAATTCTTCAAATTCACCGTATTTTTCGGCGTATAAGACACACTTTTTTCTATGGAAATGGACCTGAGAAACAGGGTACGTCTTATACGCCAATACTAAGTTTGTGAATAGGTCATGGGATGCTGTGAAAACTGAGACAGTGGTTGGAGTATCTAAGAAGTGTGGCATTCGTAATGCACCGAATGGTACAGAGGAAAACTGAGATTCTGATTTAGAATACATTTATTTATTTAGTTATTTATTTATTTTATTGACTTATTTATTCGTTTATTTAATTATTTATTATTTATTTATTCGTTTGTTTGTTTTATTTATTTAATTATTTGTTTACTTATTTATTTATTTATTTGTTTATTTATTTATTGACTTATTTATTCGTTTATTTACTTATTTATTTTTTAATTATTTATTTACTCTTTTATTTTTTTTTTTCGGAATATGTATGGTAAGATTTTCCTGTGTTAAATTTCAACGTACCTCGTTTACATGTTTCAACCTATGGGTCATCTTCAGAACTGGTCGTTGTTGGCCTTGGCGCCATTTGTTCTGTTTCCTGTGAGGGTGTGTTCCTGTGGTATAATGTAGAGTCAAAGAGTGTGTGTGTTTTGAAGTTGAGTTGTGTGTTGAGAATTTCGTTGGGGTGTGTTTTTGTGTGTCTGTATATTTCATATTGTTCTAGTGTGTTTAGTTTCTGGCTTTTTGGTTGGATGTGTAGTATTTCCATGTCTGTGTTGATGTCTCTGTGGGTGTTGTAAGCTTTTGTGATGTGTTCTACATATGTGGACGTGTTTTATAATTTTGTTATAGCTGTGATGTGTTCTTTGTAACGTGTTTTATTTTTTATTTGTTTATTGCTATATTAGATTAATATAGAAACATAATAATTATAAACAGAAAATTACACATCTAAATTAATTTTAAAGATATTTCTATATGAGTATGAACCATCATTTTGTTCTGGAGATGATTTTTTTTTTCTGGGCTTTACGTAGAAGATTACAAGGTATTTTTAGTAGGTTGATCAGGTAGTTGATGAAAGAAGACCTACGTATTATTTTATAACTTATTAGAAATTCTCTAAACCCATTATAATATTCAGTGATAAAGGTTTTTCCCTAAAAATGTGTACAAAAAAGGGAGTGCGTCTTATAGGCTGGTAAATATTTTTTGAATGAGAAAAGACTAAAAGATTTTTCTTCATCTCTCTAGTTCAAGAATATGTATCTTATAATTAAAATTTCATAAATCTACAATGCAGTAATTTACTCCTGGCTTTCTTTCCCTACCGAAGAAAATGATAATATGAATTTGATAACAAACAAGAAAATACAATGGTAGAGTACTCGAAGAAAACCTGTTGTACGGACGGTAGCTTTGCAATTGACCAATTCCACAGCAACGATCGCCAGTCCCTGCAGATGGATGAAAAGGCGTTAATTACGAACATGTAAGGTGTTTTATGTGCAAATACACTCAATAATTTAAGCAATGTATAGCACAGTAGTAAAGACGCCATCAACCCTGTACTTAAAACAAGTGTGCATCAAAGGGTTAAAGTGAATTCGGTATCCCTGTGTACTGCAAATTTAGCAAGTGATGGGGTAAAGCAACAATTTGCATTCCAATGTGTGTTAATTTGTGTAGAAAATGACCGGCGCTCCCTCACACGATATCTATGGAACTACATTCAAATTTGCACTTATGTGCTACGTGAGGAAGAAGTGGAAGAGGCAATGGGACAAATTCATGTTGGACACTTCGTGTCTGCACTGTTCAATAAGCTAGCCAAAATATTCGCACGTCCATACCTTGTAAAGTTGTTGGTTGTTTGATCATTATGTTGATTAGTACTGATTATCATCGTATTTACACGCCGAAGACCCAGGTTCAAAACTCAGTGAGCCACATGTAATTCGAGGGAAAGGTTCTTTCTGCATATTCCCATTTCTTCGTAATTTCACAACTTACGTTTCATTCAAATCACTGTCACAATCGATAATTACTGATCAATTGCACTGTAGTTAACAAATTAATGCCTAGCTCTTTACTTACAGTATTTGCAATTTAGAATATAGCCACAGTCTAGTATATACAGTCACGAAGCTCAATACGTAGTAAATGTGCATCCACAGATAGTTGCTAACCACTAGGATCGCTAATATCGCCTCATTACAGACAATGCGAAATAGTACCGGCACAGTCTATTGTTCCTAGCACCCTCACAACTCAAGCTTCGTGACTGTATATACTAGACTGTGATGTTAAGATAAATATTGGAAGAAGAATATTGTAGTTTTTTATTGACATTGCGATTTCTGATAATGTGTTTCCATAAAATTTATTTACCATTTATATTTTGCTTTGTAGAGAATTTTTTTTTTCGATTTTTAACTACAAAATTACATTTTTATTACGCATTTATCACAACAATTGTTACAAATCACGTCACTCTTGTAAATTCTTTAAGACTGTACATTAGAATGAAAAATTAAACTGTAAAGAATCAAGTTGCTAGAAGTCATGTGATTTGTAGCAATTATTGTGGTATGTGGGTAAGAATCGTTTGAGATGGGCAGGGCATGTAGCACGTATGGGCGAATCCAGAAATGCATATAGTGTGTTAGTTGGGAGACCGGAGGGAAAAGGACCTTTAGGGAGGCCGAGACGTAGATGGGAGGATTATATTAAAATGGATTTGAGGGAGGTGGGTTATGATGAGAGAGAGTGGATTAATCTTGCACAGGATAGGGGCCGCTGGCGGGCTTATGTGAGGGCGGCAATAAACCTTCGGGTTCCTTAAAAGCCATTTGTAAGTAAGTTATGTGGGTAAGAATAATGTAATTTTTAGTTTAAAATTTAAGAAAAAAAAAATGTGTACAGTAGTGGCAAAAAGAAACCGGACTGACCCTTGTAGTTTATTTTAGAGCTTTGTTCACTCAGAGCACGGTTCGAATACTGCCTGGGAAGGGAACTTTTTTTGTTCCTTATTCAAATTTATTCCCAATACTGTTCGATAGCTGGTAAAATTCATGTTCTGGAAATAATAAGTTAATTAAGTAGTAAAATATCGCTGCAATAGAAAAGTATTGGGAATAAATTTGAATAAGGAACAAAAAAAAGTTTCCTTCCCAGGCAGGATTCGAACCACGAAAGTCTTAGTTACCAGTCTATCGTGCTCTGGAGTGAACAAGGCTCTGAAATCAGCTACAAGGGTCGGTCCGGTTTTTTTTGCCACTACTGTACAAAGCAACTAAGGAATCAACAACACATTTTTAGGCTCAGCATACTAGCCAATTAAAGAAATACTTCTGAATAGGTCATTCTGTATTAGTATGGTATTTTACAAACAACTTCAAATTAGTGTAACTCCGAAAATATTGAGAATAGAACTCATGTTTATTTGAAATTTTTTGCTCAGAATGTCTTCGAAAATAAATTCCGCAAGTGACGGTAACTCGTGAATCACCCTGTATAACAGACAATACACTCAAATTAGTAAATTAGTAGACCTATAAATAAACCTTTTTATAGGATATTCGCTATTTATACTTTACACTAGTGGCTTGTGCAGCAAATGCTGCTACAAACTAAGTTCATTAGAAGTTCAAATAAAATTTTTTCAGATTTATTTTCAGTGAAGAATACTTGACATTTTGAAAGTTATTTGCTTCCATAATAGTGAGACATACTCCCTCTGAATGTTTTTTTTATGCCAAATACTTTTCAGTTCTCGAGTTTCAATGCAAAATCGCAAGTAACAATGTCAGGACGATCAGCGAATTTTTCATGTGGGAGTAATGCAGTAGCTATTTCGGGTCATTGCGGATTGTAGGTGAAAGTTAAGAAAATGTAAGGTTTGTCATGCTTTGAACAAAAGACTTAGAATCTTGCTATAGCTGCTGCATGTTTCGTGAACTACCCTGAAATGCAGAGGACAGAATCGCTTTTTCCAGAATCACTTTTTCCCACTAAGAGATCTTGCTGAGGTGATTAAGAGACTACAAAATCTTGTAGGCCTCTTATTTTATAAGTAAGTAATACCTTTTGGTCTTTTCTTAGGAATTGTAATTTTTGCGCTTCCTCCAGACAATACTGATCTACCAAATACTGCTGGATTAATATGTGTAACAATGAATGTTATCCCGTATATTTTCAGTAATACGTATACTGTAGGCTATTGTGAGTAATCTATTGCCGAGATGCGGAAAATGAGGCGAATGATATGTCAGAGTTGTAGAATCTTATATGCGCCCTAAATCCATCGTAAATCGTTAGAAGATTCAGTGTTTCGTTCGTTGCTGGTTGCGGGTAATAAATTTACTCATCACAGTAGCAAGAAGTAAAATGGCATGCTATTTTCCCTACAACAAAATATGCTTGGCAGCGATCACAAATCTAATCGATTAAACCAAAGAAATATGAAATTAATTTTGATGTAGTTTAAAGACGCAGCTAAAATAGGAAGCATGACTCAATTACTACCAAGGAAAATTAGAGAATCAGACATATAAATATCTATAACACACTGCCATTAAATATATGAAAAAGACCCACACTACTTGATTAATAACTATTAAAGTATTTCATTTTTAATAACAATATTATTACCTTACGTAAGTTTTATAGTTTTCAGTTACATATATATAGCCCTTACACAGTAAATTATAGAAATGTATATCTAATATAAAACATTCTTTCTCTGCGTCTACTTACTTAAAGCCCCAAAAGGTTTCACTTTCATATCATCAGTATACCATTATGTGTTGCATTAACTATAATAATATTTCATTTTTAATGGTAATAATGTCATCAAACATTCTTAAGTATTGTAGTTCTTAATATCCAATACATAGCTGTACTCGGAAAACTACAGATCAGAGAAGCAGTCCTGTAAATTATTTTTTAGACGTTATCAAAAAATTACACAAATGAAGATCGATAGGCTATATTGGCATTATGATATATCTATAGTCGTCTTGATTATGATGTGAAAGAATCTGAGCCATCTGAACTCTATGTCAGCAATCCTGTAGGTCATGGCCCTCGTGTAATAGTCTATTGTTTATTGTAGTGTGTGTTCTGTTTTATTCTGAGATGCAATTAATTAGTTCTCAAACTGACGAAAGATGGATTTTGAAAAATATAAAAATGATTTAGGAAAATGGACATTTCACTGAAAACTACTATTTTTCTGAAAAACTTTGGATTCCAAACTTCAAAATGAGGGGTCATTTATTAAAATTCGTTCACCCATTTTCCTATAATTTCCATTACCAGTTCAAATTATATATATGTCTTCGAAAATAAGCTCCTTAAGTGTCGATAACTCCTCGTGAATCACCCTATATAACTGACAACACACTGAAATTAGTAGACCTATAAATAAACCTTTTTATAGGATATTCGCTATTTATACTTTATATTTCATATTGTTTTGAGTGATCCGCAAAGCTATTACGTTATTACGTAAAGATATTCCATACGCAACATAGAGCTATTCTTCCGGTCTGCAGTTACTATGGCTTCTGCTACAAAAGCCGGTTTTGCACGAACAATCCTTCCTTTGCCAATAACTCCTTGTCCCTCCCACGCACCACCTCTTCTTTACTTCTCTCTAAGATTACTTCCATAACTCAATTTCAAGCCGATCTTATTTCGTAGTGTGTTTTTTTAATTACTCATTCCAACACTTCGGAAGCATTCAACTCTCCCCTCCCTTTCTTTTTTGACTAATTTGATTTTTTTATTAGATAGTCCATAAAGCACACTTGGTTGGAACAGTGTGTCCATAATCGAAGGTCAAAAACTCTTTGCAAAGAAGGTTAAAAAAATACGAAAAGAGTAAAAAAAAATGGGGATGGAGGCAAAAGAAATATTTAAAAAGGAAGTAAAACAAAAGAAAGGATTGAGTAAGATTTCGAATTCATAAGACATTCGAGAACTTAACCCCTTGCCACCCCCTACCAACTCTCCTTCCTACCACTTCTAGAATATATTTTTAAAATAAACTTTGTATTATAAGATATCAACATCGAATGTTGAAAATGTTCCAAGTTTTCACAAATTAATTAATTTCTTTCTTTCTTGTGAGAAGGTACGTTGAAGGGGAGGGGAGGGATATGAATGTTTGATAAATTAGAAATACGCTTTAAAAGGGGGTTGTTGGGTGGTGTGGGTTGAGATCTTGGAAACAAATATTCAATTACAGTATTGCGTTTTCCGCACGAATAAAAATGAAATCTCAATCTGAAGATAAAGAAGTTGAAGTGTAGGCCTACTTGCAGCAAGAAACAAAAGATTTTTCTTGCACTGATTCAAACTTATGATTCTATATTCCGCAAACATACAACTGTAGGGAAGAGTTGGGTAGTATCGGACATCGGATAATATCGGACAGTACGTTTATTTCATCTACCACCAGATGGTAGTACCTGAATGACATGGTTACCTTTCTGTATGCGACATCACAGAAACGTAATCATGTTATACAGGTACTATCATACGGTGGTAGATAAAAGAAACTCACTGTCCGATATTACCCGATGTCCGATACTACCCAGCTCTCCCCTATGTATAGGCCCACATATTTGTGGTGGCGTGGAAGTGAAGGCCTGATGGCGTTAAAATTATCAGAATAAATATATATATTACTACTACTACTACTACTACTACTACTACTACTACTACTACTACTACTACTACTACTACTACTACTACTACTATTGATGGGAAGATAATATTAAAATGGATTTGAGGAATATATATTTTTGATGTACCGAAGTACATATGATATTTCCATGCAGATATTCTGCGTCATCACATGATGAAAGAGTGATGGAACGGAGAAAAATTCTCTCCGGCGCCGGGATTTGAACCCGGGTTTTCAGCTCTACGTGCTGATGCTTTATCCACTAAGCCACGCCGGATACAACCCCGACGCCGTTTAGAATCGTCTCAGATTAAGCTCCATCTCTTGGGTTCCCTCTAGTGGCCGCCCTCTGCACTACGTCATAGATGTCTATGAACGCAGGACCGAAGTCCATACATGTGTTGAGGTGCACTCAGATGAGTGACTGTTTGGCCGGGATCCGACGGTATGGGCGCCGTCTTAAATCACAAAGTGATTTATTACGCATATCATATATATTTTGATGTACCGAAGTACATATGATATTTCCATGCAGATATTCTGCGTCATCACATGATGAAAGAGTGATGGAACGGAGAAAAATTCTCTCCGGCGTGGCTTAGTGGATAAAGCATCAGCACGTAGAGCTGAAAACCCGGGTTCAAATCCCGGCGCCGGAGAGAATTTTTCTCCGTTCCATCACTCTTTCAGGATTTGAGGAAGGTGGGATATGATGGTAGAGACTGGATTAATCTTGCTCAGAATAGGGACGAATGGCGGGCTTATGTGAGGGCGACAATGAACCTCTCCGTGTTCCTTAAAAGTCAGTAAGTAAAAGTAGTAAAGTAATTATTATTATTATTCTTATTATTATTATTATTATTATTATTATTATTAATATTAATAACACTTCAGAAAACATCTCTTCATTCCTACAAAAATCATCATTCTTGTTTTGTCACTACGCTGGTTTTCGCTATTTGCAGTATTTATATACAGTAGTATCAGCAATGCCAGTAGTAATATTGGTAGTTGCATCAGTAGTATCGGTAATGGTTAGTAGTACCCGTGAAATGGCAGTAATATTAGTAGTAACAGTTTTTTAATGTACTTCCCTCGTATGAATGAATGAATGAATGAATGAATGAATGAATGAATGAATGAATGAATGAATGAATGAATTGGGGAAATGGCAGGAGATACATTAAAAAGGTACGCGAAAACGCGGTCTTGCAAGGGAGTTTGGTGCTGAGAAAAACTGAATATGCAAGCTCTTGTCTCACTCCGAGCTTCGATGTTGTACATATACAGTCACGAAGCTCAATACGTAGTAAATATGCATCCATAGATAGTTGCTAACCACTAGGATCGCTAATATCGTCTCATTACAGACAATGCGAAATAGTACCGGCACAGTCTAGTGTTCCTAGCACCCTCTCAACTCAAGCTTCGTGACTGTATATACTAGACTGTGATATGGACTCGTACTATATTTCTCTTAAGAGTAACAATATAAGTTGGCGTTTTCTCGACGGTCCGCAATCACTGTATATCATCACAGCTTCTTGCTACGCATTCAATAGAAGAAGATATTTGATGGAAACATCGGGAATTCTTGAGAATTTTGAGAGCATACACACCAAAATTCGCGGTTCGCAGTTCCACCAGCGAATAGGGATTATACAGAATGGACACTGAGCGAATTTTTCTGTTTTGTTTCTCTGTGCGTCGATGTTTAGTTCCACTTTCAAGCGCTAGAGGTTAGTGCTCAGTTTCAATTTCCCTTGCAAGGACGCGTTTTTGCGTAGAGCTACATTTTAAATTTTTTTCTTCCCGTTCCTCCATTGACATTAACTAAAGAAGTGTACTGGCCTGACAAATAAACATGGAGGCATGAGATTAAATACTCTATCATTAAATTCACTCATGTGATTCCACCGGTATTTGATTTGATTCGACACATAAAATGTGACATTTTTCCACATTTGTACTTCCAATGGAGACACAGTCACGTCAAAATAACAGGATAAATCGAAGTACTCTTAAGAAGCCTGCTCCTCAATAAAATTTACCTGCAGCAGATATTAAATCTAATCTAATCTCCAAGTCTCTCTTTCGTGCACTCAAATTATACACTCATTTTCGTTGTAGACGTAAAAGATTTCCTCCGTGTTCGTAGATAACACTGAATAACACATTTTTACTTTTTGTCTTTCTCCGAAATATAAATAGGTGAATATTACTAACATTTGCGCCCTAAATCTGAATTTAAAACCAAATTTCCCCATCACATACCATTTTCCCTCGGAAAATGAATTGAATTTTCTTATGACTACTACACTTTTACTACGTCACACTACTTTTGATCAACAAAACGGTACAAAAGAACGTCTTTCAACCAGTCATGGCTGCTTATCGCACAATTTTATCGCGTCCCTAGCATGTGTTTATTTTTATCACTACCCTAGCATTTGTTTTTTTGTTTGCCAACATTTCAAACTGCACTGGTCTGGACGTCAGAAAATTACAAACCACTCCAGTCGATGCACAGCAGTTTCAAATATGACTCGCATTGGCATTCAAGAACAAGAATTAATAAAGATCACTGGTCATAGCTATGCATCTTCCCTGAAACCCTATTTACAAATAAATGAAGAGCACTATTCGGAAATCCTGAATAAGTTGAGGGATTCACCATGTACATCACCGAGTTCACTTCTTTTACGCACACGTCCAATGTAACATCAACTGAACCACCAACCACTAAAACATTCAAATTTGAAAATTGTACTTTCAATAATTGTTTCTTTTAAAATTATTCATGTTTATTTTTTATTTCATCGTCGTTAATTTAAATGTTTCTTGTTTATTTCATCACCTCTAATTAAAACTTTTCTAACACTCGATTATATTATTTAGGTTATGTTATAGCTTCTGCTATATATTATGGATAGTCACGTATCAGAGATTGTTTAATACTAGGATTTATTGAAAATCATCTCTCAAGTGAAGTTGATTACTGGGATCGGGATAATTGAAGTGGAATGCAACTGTTTTACTAAAATTGAAACTGAATCAACAAAGCCTTCTTGACCAGTAACCGTCCACAGAGTTCAATGAAAATTCCATAGTTGGCACACCTGATAAGAAAACAGCTATTCATAACACACTACTGCCATCTATTAGCGGAATATTTATAATGTTGAGATGGTACAAATTTGAAGACAGTTTTGTATTTTCGTAAGTCAATTAATATTTTATTGTACTGGAGTACTTCGTTATTTCTAATCTTTATATACTTTCCTCTAATCGTGTAGTAGTCAATTAAATCCCACTCGAGTTTTGATTTTCTCTACATAAATCAAAACCTCTAGTGAGATTACTGTTGACAAAACTTATTTGTTTTTAATTTTTCGCTGCTACTGATTAAATCACAACACACCAGGGATTCAAAATTCCTCAGAATACTTGAAAAATGTGTACTGGATACAAATATGATGTAACATAGTTTAAAACACAACAACAATAAAATATTTAATGCATATAATGAGAAAAATCTCGGAATTTGAAGTTACATTTAAAATAATTTTCTGGATGACTTCTGTTTATAACTAAACCCGGAACTTCCTTTTACAAGGAACCAGCAATAGTCTGCAAGCATGCTGGATGATGATCGTCCTTTATATTGCCTTTCCATTTCAGATATTTCTTGATGAAATCTTTCCCCATGTTCGTCGTTTACCGCTCCAAAGTTAGGAGGAAAGAAATCCAAATGAGAATGTAAAAAGTGTATTTTGAGAGACATATTACACTCCATTTTGTCATATGCACTTAACATGATTTCCACAACAAGTTCTGTGTGGTTGTCTGAACTAGAATTTCCAAGGAAATTTGAGCAAACGTCTTTGAAATTGCGCCATGTCATTCTTTCTGTAACGGAAAGTTTTTCCTCAAACAAAGGGTCAATCATAACTTTGTGAATTTGTGGACCGATGAAAATGCCCTCTTTTAATTTTCCTTCACACAAACTGGTCAACTTTTCCTTTAACACTGAAAACCACACCCTTGTTTGTTCATTGCGTTGACCTCACTTTGAACTGTTATGAAATTTACTTAATAGAAGTACAAAATAAGATGCCAACAGCCATAATAAACCCTAAATAAGTCAAACTCATAAAATACATTAGCTTTTGTTTTCGTTTATACCCCCCAACAAGCGCCAGATGTTTCCTGGGGGAGCGCTTATTGAAAAGTGAAATCGTAGTAACTTACTTACTTACTGGCTTTTAAGGAACCCGGAGGTTCATTGCCGCCCTCACATAAGCCCGCCATTGATCCCTATCCTGAGCAAGATTAATCCATTCTCTATCATAATATCCCACCTCCCTCAAATCCATTTTAATATTATCTTCCCATCTACGTCTCGGCCTTCCTAAAGATCTTTTTCCCTCCGGCCTCCTAACTAACACTCTATATGCATTTCTGCTACATGCCCTGCCCATCTCAAACGTCTGGATTTAATGTTCCTAATTATGTCAGTTGAAGAATACAATGCGTGCAGTTCTGTGTTGTGTAACTTTCTTCATTCTTGTGTAACTTCATCCCTCTTAGCCCCAAATATTTTCCTAAGCATCTTATTCTCATACACCCTTAATCTATGTTCCTCTCTCAAAGTGAGAGTGCAAGTTTCACATCCATAAAGAACAACCAGTAATATAACTGTTTTATAAATTCTAACTTTCAGATTTTTTTACAGCAGACTGGATGATAAAAGCTTCTCAACCGAACAATAACAGGCATTTCCCATATTTATTCTGTGTTTAATTTCCTCCCGAGTGTCATTTATATTTGTTGCTGATGCTCCAACATATTTGAACTTCTCCACCTCTTCAAAAGATAAATTTCCAATTTTTATATTTCCATTTCGTACAATATTTTCGTCACGAGACATAATCATATACTTTGTCTTTTCGGGATTTGCTTCCAAACCTATCTCTTTACTTCCTTCCGGTAAATTTCCCGTGTTTTCCCTAATCGTTTGTGGATTTTCTCCTAACATATTCACGTCATCCGCATAGACAAGTATCTGATGTAACCCGTTCAATTCCAAACCCTCTCTGTTATCCTGGATTTTCCTAATGGCATACTCTAGAGCATATCATAGTATCTTAAAAATTTTTTTTTAGTTGGTTATTTAACGACGCTGTATCAACTACGAGGTTATTTAGCGTCGATGAGATTGGTGATAGCGAGATGGTATTTGGCGAGATGAGGCCGAGGATTCGCCATAATTACCTGACATTCACCTTACGGTTGAGGAAAATCTCGGTAAAAACCCAACCAGGTAATCAGCCCAGGCGGGAATCGAACCCGCGCCCGAACGCAACTTCAGACCGGCAGGCAAGCGCCTTAACCGACTGAGCCATACCGGTGGCCTCTTAAAAATCTTACGTGATACGAAGAAAAGAGATACATTTTCGGATTCAGCGCACATCAAACCATAAGGGACACATTGTTTTAAGTCTGAGCAAAATTCTTGTTGTTCAGTGTAATTTTAGCCATATGAAACAGACTACCCTCTCATCTCCCCTCTTCTTTCTTAACCTGTCGGCCTACTGCGGTTTGTAAGACGAATATTGTGTAAACCAGGATCCCCGAGTAAGCTACAAATCTCTACAGATGGCACATACATGGTGTTTTAAAATCCTTTAAATACTCCAAAACTCTACTTTCCTTCTCTTTCTCTGCCTTGGCGAAGACCGTGTGTGTTCGACATCATATTTTGTATAGTTTCGTGCATAGCTGGACCTCCTACCTAGTCCATGCTGCCTCTCAGCTCACCCCACCCCCCAAACTCTTGTCTCTGTTCCTCACAAATTCCGCGGTCAGAGACTTGTATGTCTCCTCAGCCAGGGGTCCCTTGTTTCTTAGTACATCTTAAAGTATCAGCTCTTTCTTCCTACCTCTTAGAACGTGAAATCGCGTTCTACATCACCGGAATTCAAAATCTTGCCTCAGACGATTAAAGAAAAAGAAAAACGTACATTTAGTTACCAAGGAGACGGTGCTAATTTTAACATCAATTATAACAAAGTAAATTTATTGCATTAACACTGCAAACTTCAGTATTTTATAATACTTCTTAGTGTCTACAACAAGTCTTCGGTATATCAGAGGCTAGAGAGCGTTTTCAATATTAACTGGTTGTGGGTTAGATCCCCAGTCTTAACTTTAAGGGTAAACAGACGCGAAATTGTGGCAAAAAATGGATCTTTTATTGCTTTAATAAATAGTACATACTTTTCTGTATTAAATACTGAAATATTTTGCTTGTCTGAATGACCTAAGCGGTCTTTAAAATTTAATTACCACAGCGTAGCGCAATGTGCTACTCCCCCCCTTTCAGTAGCCATTTTGGAGTTTCTGTGTTATAGAAATGTTCTTGGAATTTAGACAGATATAACTAGGATTTTGATGAAATTGCACCTTTTTTTCTAGTAAGCCAGAAACATAGCTGCTTTAGTATTTATATGTTATGTGATAAACTAAGTGTTTTAAGACGTATTTGTTAGGGCATTTTTTTTTTTCATTTTTTTTCCTGTTTCAACTCATAGAGCATGTTTTATTCCGCCATTTTTTAGGCATTTTTATTTAATTTTGGCCATAAATCCCCTTTATTAGTGTAAAATAATGTTTATTCCCTGTGATATTTTCTCTTCATATTTTGTCCTTTTATTATGTAAAATGTTTTAATCGTTTTTCTACACAAATATTGTCATTTTAACGTAGTACACCCCATGTAATGGATCAGTCCATCCACCCCTTCAATATAGACTCCTTTATACCTGCTAATTCCGGATAAGAGTGGCCTTGTGGTGGACTACATGAAACTACATCAGGTAAAATAAATAATTAAAGTGCACTACTTAGAAAAAAATATGTAAAATTAAATAAACTTGAATGTTGGTACTAGAATTTAATTTAATTGCTAGTCTAAATATTAAATAGTACAAAACTTCTTTTCCTACTAAGCTAATTATGCAAGATCAATTTTTAGAGCATTTTGAAGGGCATTTTTGAAAGATTTTAGGTCATAAATGCATTGTTTTCATGATTTATAGGTCATCAAAATCCTAGCCCTAGATATAACGAATACCGGTGTTCATTGTTTACCAGATTTATCAGTTTTATAACATTGACATTCTTATTGAACTATAAAATCGTCTTCTTCTACAGCCGATTTACAATTTCAGTCTGAGACAAAGTAATTTTATTACCCATATCTGTTCAGTTGGTCAGTAATTAGATGTTGGCAACTGTTACTTTCTTTGTAACATCGCTTCAATAGCCAAGTATACATTGAGTTGACGTCCTTCTGCGTTGTTGGGCTAAGGTATTTTTCCTTATAAAAAAGGTAAAGGTATCCCTGTAACATGCCATGAAGGCACTTGGGGGGCATGGAGGTAGAGAGCCCCCATGCTTTCCATGACCTCAGCACTAGAATGAGGTGGTGTGGTCGGCATCACGCTCTGGCCGCCTTTTACCCCAGGGAAAGATCCGGTACTCAATTTTATAGGAGGCTGCGTGAACCTCGGGGCCGTTCTGATTTTCCCTTATACTGTGATTTAACATTCTAGTGACACTCAATGATCTTCTCTCTCTTTTTTTCCCTTCAGTTACATTCTGGGTCAGGTTACTTCATACCCTTAGGGTGAAACCTGACAATTTTTACCCCATTACTACATGTGCTAGTGGATTGTGGTGATTTTCTAGTTTGCAGGTTGAATTTTCTTTTGCCAAATTCGTTTCGAATTTCGATACTGACAAATAGTACAAATGGCAGTGATTTTGTAACTGTTATGTTGGCAGATGAGACCGACTGGAGTTTCATGAAATTAAAATTGTACTAGATTTCTGAGCCGGTTACTGGGAGCTAATGAAATTTGAACGTAATAATAATTCATTAATATCAGTATTAATATTAATACATACTAGTTATTTTATGTGTTGCGTTGTGGTTACAATTCAAAACTAAAGTCAGGTAGGTGTAAATAAATATAACATACTTGGGTGTGATAATGTAGGTGGGTAATTGATAGAAATACCATTTCACATTTTAATTAATTCCTTTCTTGTTAATATTTTTATTACAATAATGTAAAAAAAAAAAATGAAAAAGCATGGTAGCGTAAAGCGTGCTGCGAGAATGGGGATAACTTCCCCTACTGTCGTTCTGTTCTTTCAGATTTAACCGAAGTGAAGAAGGAATTACGCTCACGGTGACAGCAATTATAACTACAACATCAAAATTATTAGGAGGAAGTATTCTTAAGCATATATTTCATGGTGATATTCGATTTTCGGAGTTAGTACTAATAATTTCATGTTGTCAAACAAAATACATTTGTCTGTTCAAACCAATGAATTTCATATTGCCACACAAAGTACCCAACATGTTGATCTCTTTCTTGTATAGTTTGCCTACGAAAATATGTTACAAATCATTGAATTACTTACAATAACCTTGCAACATAAATGTAAAGCATTGTAAGTAAATAAGTCATTCAGTACGTAGGATAGTGCTTTTACTTCATATGGTGATATCTGGTAACAGTTGGCAACACTGAAAAGACGGCCATATTTTCTGTTTAGGAACTGTTCTTACGTGACCCTCCTTATTTACATTCTGAAAACCTGGCAACAATGTAGAAATATCATTACGTAATAATGAACAAGATCTGCGAGAAAAGTAGTATGAGTGGATTTTTCCCTCCAAAATCCAGGCATTTCTTCTTCCAATTGTTGAACGTGCAGTGATACCAACTTGTGACAGAGGACACGGGCCCTGCGTGCTTATTTGCTGTGCTGTGTGTACTCGGTGGGTGTGTTCATATTGCCAGACAAAGTACCTAACATGTTGATCTCTTTCTCGTATAGTTTGCTTACGAAAATATGTTACAAATCATTGAATTACTTACAATAACCTTGCAACATAAATGTAAAGCATTGTAAGTAAATAAGTCATTCAGTACGTTGGATAGTGATTTTACTTCATATGGTGATATCTGGTAACAGTTGGCAACACTGAAAAGACGGCCATATTTTCTGTTTAGGAACTGTTCTTACGTGACCCTCCTTATTTACATTCTGAAAACCTGGTAACAATGTAGAGATATCATTACGTAATAATGAACAAGATCTGCGAGAAAAGAAGTAGGCATGGTAAGTAAATAAGTCATTCAGTACGTAGGATAGTGATTTTACTTCATATGGTGATATCTGGTAACAGTTGGTAACACTGAAAAGACGGCCATATTTTCTGTTTAGGAACTGTTCTTACGTGATCCTCCTTATTTACATTCTGAAAACCTGGCAACAATATAGAAATATCATTACGTAATAATGAACAAGATCTGCGAGAAAAGAAGTAGGCCTATGAGTGGATTTTTCCCTCCAGAATCCAGGCGTTTCTTCTTTCGATTGTTGAACGTGCAGTGATACCAACTTGTGACAGAGGACACGGGCCCTGCGTGCTTATTTGCTGTGCTATGTGTACTCGGTGGGTGTGTTCATTGCCAGACAAAGTACCTAACATGTTGATCTCTTTCTCGTATAGTTTGCTTACGAAAATATGTTACAAATCATTGAATTACTTACAATAACCTTGCAACATAAATGTAAAGCATTGTAAGTAAATAAGTCATTCAGTACGTAGGATAGTGATTTTACTTCATATGGTGATATCCGGTAGCAGTTGGCAACACTGAAAAGACGGCCATATTTTCTGTTTAGGAACTGTTCTTACGTGACCCTCCTTATTTACATTCTGAAAACCTGGCAACAATGTAGAAATATCATTACGTAATAATGAACAAGATCTGCGAGAAAAGTAATATGAGTGGATTTTTCCCTCCAAAATCCAGGCATTTCTTCTTCCAATTGTTGAACGTGCAATGATACCAACTTGTGACAGAGGATACGGGCCCTGCGTGCTTATTTGCTGTGCTGTGTGTACACGGTGGGTGTGTTCATATTGCCAGACAAAGTACCTAACATGTTGATCTCTTTCTCGTATAGTTTGCTTACGAAAATATGTTACAAATCATTGAATTACTTACAATAACCTTGCAACATAAATGTAAAGCATTGTAAGTAAATAAGTCATTCAGTACGTTGGATAGTGATTTTACTTCATATGGTGATATCTGGTAACAGTTGGCAACACTGAAAAGACGGCCATATTTTCTGTTTAGGAACTGTTCTTACGTGACCCTTCTTATTTACAATCTGAAAACCTGGCAACAATGTAGAAATATCATTACGTAAAAATGACCAAGATCTGCGAGAAAAGAAGTAGGCATGGAAAGTAAATAAGTCATTCAGTACGTAGGATAGTGATTTTACTTCATATGGTGATATCTGGTAACAGTTGGTAACACTGAAAAGACGGCCATATTTTCTGTTTAGGAACTGTTCTTACGTGATCCTCCTTATTTACATTCTGAAAACCTGGCAACAATGTAGAAATATCATTACGTAATAATGAATAAGATCTGCGAGAAAAGAAATAGGCCTATGAGTGGATTTTTCCCTCCAAAATCCAGGCATTTCTTCCTTCGATTGTTGAACGTGCAGTGATACCAACTTGTGACAGAGGACACGGGCCCTGCGTGCTTATTTGCTGTGCTGTGTGTACTGGGCCGGAGACTTGATTTACAGTGCTGGCTGGTTCGTATTTACTGCCCCTGTCAAAGGAAGGTGACAACGAGGTTACAAATTGGTCGCCGTGGCCTGACCGGTGGCAGCCCCGTAGCGTCGCTTGCTTCTCTCTCGCACTCCAAGATGTCTGCGCGCTCTCTCAAGTGGAAGAGCGACACAAATAGAGGCACTAGGCACGTCTTCCCAAGTCATAACACTGCATTAGCTTTCGACAGCGATGGAATTTGTGAACATGCATGCTACTGCAAATACTTCAGTATTAGAAATGTATCATTTGATGGCTCTTTTTAACTGCAGAGTCTATTCGAAGTCACTGGCATTGTAATTGTGGAGCAATGGTCGAATCAGAACGGTAGTAGCCACAAGGATTCAAAGAAAATTTCTGCACTTCCGTTTAGAGCATCAGAAAACCTCAAAAACTGTTTAATTCGTATCGAAATACTTACGTTCCATAAGAAACAGAAGACTGAGCTGCATTGTGGAGGATTTACTGAATGGAAATGAATGGAGAAATCAGCTTTGGAGTCGTTTTTTCCAAGGCAAATACCACATTTCATGCCGATACTCCTTTCAATTGAAAAATTAAGAATCTTTCCCATTTCTGGATTATAATTGTGGACCAATGATGGAAAAAAGGTAGCAGGTACATTTTAATTTCTAGTAGTAGGTCTAGTTTCTTAGTAGTGTGGTAGAGAAGGTCTGATAGCCTTAACTCCAC
The DNA here is from genome assembly GCF_040183065.1 of Periplaneta americana. NCBI lineage: Eukaryota > Metazoa > Arthropoda > Insecta > Blattodea > Blattidae > Periplaneta > Periplaneta americana. The sequence goes on along the minus strand of NC_091122.1, from coordinate 24,828,088 downwards.
TAGACTAAATGAATGAAAGAATGAACGGATGAATCAATGAAAGGATGAATAAATAAATAAATAAATAAATAAATAAATAAATAAATAAATAAATAAATAAATAAATAAATAATTTCTTTGAAAGACACTTACTTCAAAGACTTTAAAGTGTAATAAGTCCAGAATTTTTACGTTCCGGTGAATATCACTGCTTTGAAGCCCATAACTCGGAAACCAAGCATTTCCGGACACATGTTGTAATGAACTTTTTGTATTATCTATATATGGGAAATAATATAATAATCCGTGGCGCTACAGCCCGTGAAGGGCCTAGACCGACCAGCCGGCTGCTGGCCTCACGCCCACATGCCGAAGCAGAGGTGGACGATCATCCAACCAGAATGGAGGTGTCGTGTGGCTATCACGATGATCTCCCCAGCCGTTATAGCTGGCATTCGCAACCGTATTTCGCTACCTATCGTAGCTCCCCAAATGCATCACGATGCTGGTTAGGCACTGGTCCCATACACTGGCCGAAATTTCATGAGAAAATTTCTTCCCCCACGAGGACTCGAACCAGCGCGCATTCCGTAACGCGAGTCCTAGGCAGGATGCCTTAGACCACGACGCCACGGCGCGGGACATATGGGAAATACATACATGTAATTATGCCCTCTATTTTTGAAACACCCTGTATATACAGATTACATAACTCATGCCTATACTCAGTACTCCTATGGCTATTACCTGCATAATTGTATTTAAGCTTTACTTATAGGACATTCATTGATTCATCCATCCATCAATTTATTTATTTATTTATTTATTTATTTATTTATTTATTCTGGTAGAATTAAAGCCATCAGACCTTGTCTTCCACACCACCAGAAATGCAATACAACTAGCCTACAAGGAAAATTATCATGTTCATTGTTCTTTTTCTACACGTTTATTACCTGTCAGAATAATTATTCTATGACAACTGAAGTAGGCAATATAGTTCACAGAAACAAGGAAACCAACACCTCTAGCAAATATCATATGAAAACAGAAATTATCCCTTGTAGTGTTAATTTTACTACAATGCAATAGGCCGTGGATTATGTAAGAAAATTACAATAGTCTTCAGTTGCCATGGCAAAACGAGTAGCTATGGCAACTTAAAAGTTCACATAAAAACCTTTCATGTCAAAACGTTACAATTTTTCTCCCCTCGTAGGCAGAGTAGTCATATCTCCGAGATTGATGGTAATGTCTATGCGAGCTCAAAGATTATTGATCATTTGTCTCACTGCTAGTAGGCAGCCAAACTTAATGGACTTGCGAAGAGAACCCACATGTGATCTTTCACCACGAAGTTCACAGGACTGGAATTGAAACCCAGTCTAACTGGTGAGGGGACTACAGCAGTTGGATGTCCTGGTCCGTGGTAGTCGGTAAGTATTTGTCTCCGGTAATTACGTGGGATTGTGAAGCTATACCCCCCTCCCACGCCGTCTGGTATAATAATGTGTAGCAGAAGCTGGGGCGACCTCACGACTTGGTTATTTATTCTCGTGGATACTGGTTTTTAATAAAAAGTCATTACTTGGAGATGTGGCAGTGTGCTTTAATATGAAACGTGCCTCGCGATATCCTCCTCATGCAATCATGTTACATTCGTCATATCTCGAGCTATTTACTTATAGCGATGAATTTTAAAGGAAGATTGAAGCCCCGTAGTCAGATATCCGAACGATTGTCAGCAGAAGTAATCTGGAATGGATACCAGGAACATTTACAGAAGGAAAGTCGACTCTGGGAAGGTCTTTCCTGTGATTATGAAGGTAACAAAATACAGTAATGAAGATAACAGATAAATGGCAATGAAGTTGAAAGGTAAATGGTATAGATTACAGTAGATAAACGATAATAAAATCAACAGATAAAACTGTAATCTAGGCCTATACTAATAATAAATCTGTAGCCAAAATTTTTCTGATAATTTTCGATTTTCCAAAAATAATTGGTGTTAACATGTATAATTAACCATCTTGAAACCGAAAATCGCTCTTTTTTAATTTTTGTTTGTATGTCTGGATGTTTGTTACCTTTTCAAGCGATAATGGTTGAACGGATTTCGATGAAAATTGGAATATAAATTAAGTTCGTTGTAACTTAGATTTTAGGCTATATGGCATTCAAAATACGTTATTTAAAAGGGGGGTTATAAGGGGGCCTGAATTATATAAATCGAAATATCTCGCTTATTATTGATTTTTTGTGAAAAGTTTCTTTAAAAATGATTTCTGATATGTTTTATTCCATGCAAAATTTTGATAGGACTGATATTTAAGGATATACAAGACTTTTAAAATAACAATATAATACATTTTCACCGCCGCCTCAGATTATAGCGTTGTTGTTCCTGCAGTAACTCCTATATGCAAAATATAAAATTTATGAGTAGGAAAAAAAAACATTTTTATTCATTCCATGGCAATGGTACATAGGAGATCGTGAATTCGTACATTTTCGAAAGAAAGAAATATAATTACATACCACTATATATGCTGTATCACTATTTAAGTTATTTGAAGGGTTCAGAACCATGGTGGGCCAAGCGCCATTTACTGAAGACGTAGAAAACAAGGGTTAAAATTAAGTTATTACCATAATTCAATGGAAACATATAGTAAGTAATATAAAGTATACACATTAAAACTAAATGATATGTCAGTCTTCATTAAACTATAGTTGCATGTAATAACAATTAAGAAACATGTTAAAGGAATTGTCATGGCAACAAATGAGTGGTCTCTGGATCAAAATGATCGCATTGTAATTATTTAAATACAATTTAAATTAAGTAACATATTAAGCGATTTATCCTTCTATCAAACACGAATGTTCCCTGGATCAAATGTCCTATTTTAATTTTGTAATTCTTTATATTTATTTCTAACGGGTGCAGCGGAGCGCACGGGTACGGCTAGTAAAGGTAATAAAATAGTATGGTCAGGGTCGGGTATTTATGGAGATCGCGAAAATCACGAGATAATAGAGGTACAACAAATTTTTACTAATCTTTAAGAATTAAGTGATTCTGATTAATAATTTGCGGATAAAACAATCGCGACAAATCGCGAAGTAGAGTTCTAATAGCGAAATATGAACACATTCGCGAAATATTACTATTGCGTCGTTTTATAGCGAATTTCATATTCTGAGTTTTTTTTTCGAATTTTTTTTTCACTTCAATTTGTTATATATCCCAGTAGGCTACATTACATGGTATTCCAGGTGTTCTGATTACATTAGTGAATTCAAAAGACGGAGAATTCAACATTTCACTAATAATTTGAAAGTGTTAATTTAAGGGCTGCAAGTTTTTTTTTTAATGAATGTGTGTTAAAAACAGTCTCAATCCAACAAATATTGTCTATTGGCCATACTGCAACTTTACCAGAATTCAACGAACTTTTAATGTTAATTATTTGGAAAGTAATAAGCTTATTCATACTGAGTTAATACTTCAATTCCAAAATAATTGCATTTTCCAAAATTTCCATTAATCTCCGCCAAGAGTAGAAATCAATCTCCAACAAACTCCGCCGACACCAATATTTAAAAACACAAATGATAAAATTAATCTCCATAAATACCTGCCCCTAAGGATAGTAGAAGAAATGAAAAAAGTGAAGAAAATGTAATACGAGTATCGTAATAAAAATGAAAGACTACACAGGCAATAAAATTAAGAGCAGCAGCAGCAGCAGCAGTAGTAGTAGTAGTAGTAGCAGTAGTAGTAATTTAACAACATTTTCAATTGGAGATGTTATGTCATTTAGTGTCCAAATCCAACGCGGCAAGAAATGTCAAAATTTTCTTACCCAGAGCCCAGAATTAGGAACAGAATTCTTTTACGAGCGCAAACCTATCTCCAGCCTTAATATGATCTCAGAAGAAGCTGCACTAAAATTGTATAGCCATTTAAAATCCATCGTCCTCAGTCAGGTTTGAACCTGCGAATATTGGAGCCGAGCGATGTTATGGTAACCAGACAGAGAATTTTCTGTCCTTACACAGCGACAAGATGTCACGTCCCTTGAAGTACAAAGGGGGCGTAGCAATGAAATCCATATCCTCCCTGACATACACATGACGTTCAGTATCGGGATACAAAATGCGCTACTTGGTAATTATAAGATTAACTGTAATAATATCAAAAGACAAATAACAGAAGATAGATTCTAACCATAACAAGAGATAAATGCTAACAATAGCAAAAAAGTGCCAGCAATAACAAGAGTAAGATGTCAAAAATAGCAAAGGGAAGATGCCAAAAACAGCAAGAAGAAAGTGCCAAAAATAGGACAAGGAAACTGCCAAAAATTGCAAGAAGTACCAAAAATAACAAGAGGAAAGTGTTAAAAATAGAAACAGGGTGGTATCAACAATGGCATATGGAAGATAAAAGGTAGCAACAATAGCAAGAAGAAGGTGCCAAAAATAGCAGGAGGAAGGTGCTAAAAATAGCAAGAGGAAAGTGCCAAGAACAGCTAGAGGAAAGTGTCAAAATAGAAAAAGGGAACTGCCAAAAATAGCAAGAGGAGAGTGTCAAAAATAGCAAGAAGTACAAAAAATAACAAGAGGAAAGTGTTAAAAATAGAAACAGGAAGGTATCAACAATGGCATATGGAAGATAGAAGGTAGCAACAATAGCAAGGAGAAGGTGCCAAAAATAGCGGGAGGAAGGTGCTAAAAATAGCAAGAGGAAAGTGACAAAAACAGCTAGAGGAAAGTGCCAAAAACAGCTAGAGGAAAGTGTCATAAATAGCAAGAGGAAGGGGTCAACAATAGCAAGAGAGAAGTAAAAACAATAGCAAGAGAGAAAGTATCAAATACAGTAAGTATAAAAATTTCAATCAATAGCAAGAGATAAAAATAAATTAACAGCAAGAGATAAAAATGCAATAGACAGCAAAGTATGAAGCAGATTCAATACGAAAGATAAAAAATATGAAATCAAGTAGCGACAAATAAAAATTCAATGAATATGGAAAGATAAACGTTAACAATATCAAAAGAGAACATTAGTATTATCAAAAGGCAGGTGGTAAAAAATAAAACGTAACTGGTAACCAAATAAAAATAAAATTTCTATTTTCGTAACGGATAATTTTCAAACTAATACATGTAAGTACAATTACATTCTTCGTAAATCCTCACCTTCTTGTCAGAACGAGTTTTCAATTGTACGTACCATTACATAAATATAAAAAATATCCAGTTCAGAAGGACAGACAGAGGCAAAAATGGATGAAGATACAAACGTAAAAATGGACCGACAGATGAAACGTTGGAAGGCAGAGGCAGATGGCACAGAAAAACATTTCAATAATAAATAAAAAATAACAAGTTTTTGATTATAGAATTCAATGCTCCATAATACTATCTAATTTTGAATCTAACAAAACCTGAAATACTATAGAAGAGGGTACACTATAGGCCTACTCTTCTCCATTGATCACAGTACAAATATCAATCTGAAGAAAAAACTTAAACTTGATGTTATTTTTACCCCAGTATCATATTTACTCCCCTTGACCTTAACAGAAAATAGCAAAACACAAAACGTTTTAAGGGTTAGTGGGGAAAAGTAACAATTAAAAATAAGACATAATACCTAAGCACAGCATCGTGTGGAGTAACGGTTAGCATATCTGACCGTGAAACAAGCGGTCCTAGATTCAAATCCTGATTGGGACAAGTTACCTGTTTTTTTCCCCAGGGTTTTCCCTCAACCTATTAAGAGCAAATGCTCGGTAACTTCTTACGCTGGATCCTGGACTCATTTCGCTGGCATTATCACCTTGACTCTAGGTAACCATAGCAGTTGATAAAACGTGGTAAAATAACCGACTAAAAAGAAAAATAATACTGTGTCCTAACTTGTATCGAATCTTAGTCCCCTTTTGTGGAGAGTTGGCTGGACCCTACCAACTAATGCAATATTAAGCTGTCTGATCACATCCAGGGCGAGATAAATGACGCTTATGACCCAAATAAACAAATGAATGGGTATTTAAAGCTATTGATGTAAGGATTAGCTGTGACAGATGAGTGTGTAATTTGTTACATCACGTACCTCAAGGCTCCGAGAATCCAGGTGAGTTGTCTGCAATGAAAGGCCGTGCTTAATTCGTATTATTGAGATTATTAACAGCCAGCAGCCGGCCGGTGGAGCCCGCTATTACTAATTTCATGTCATGAGCAGCTCTTTTTACACATCTAAACATAACGCTAAGAAAGCGATAACTCACAAATTAAAGCTAATTAGAAATTTTAAACGGAATCAAGAAAATTACTGTTGAATTTACATCGTGTAAATTACGACTAGAACCAGCTGCAGTGTGGGCAAAGGATAAGACGCAGAGGTTAGTAAGAGACTGCTCTGTCGGTTCGAATCCTGCCTACGATAAATGAAAGGTGTCAATGTTATGTCGTGCCGGAAGTTCTGTCGTGTGTTCCTTAATTTTCAGGCCGAAAAAAGTAGACAACTTTTATCTATTTATTTATTTATTTATTTATTCTCGTGTAGTTAAGGTCATCAGGCCTTCTCTTCCACACCACCAGAAATACAAATACAATAATAGAAATAAAAAATCACACTATAAACAAAGTAAAGCCACACAAAAACAAACACAGGTTACCTAAAGTCGCACAAACTTGAAATGATAAGATATATGATATGCTATGATATGATATAATAAGATATATTTTATTTATTTATTTCATTAGGTTATTTTACGACGCTACGTTGTGTTACTTTCTCCATTCTCCTGTAACTTCATCCCTTTTAGCCCCAAATATTTTCCTAAGCACCTTATTCTCAAATACCCTTAATCTCTGTTCCTCTCTCAAACTGAGAGTCCAAGTTTCACAACCATACAGAACAACAGGTAATATAACTGTTTTATAAATTCTAACTTTCATATTTGTTTGACAGCAGACTGGATGATAAAATCTTCTCAACCGAATAATAACAGGCAGTTCCCATATTTATTCTGTGTTTAATTTCCTCCCGAGTATCATTTATATTTGTTACTGTTGCTCCCAGGTATTTGAATTTTTCCACCTCTTCAAAAGATAAATTTCCAATTTTTATATTTCCATTTCGTACAATATTCTCGTCACTAGATATAATTATATACTTAGTCTTTTCGGGATTTACTTCCAAACCTATCTCTTTACTTGCTTCAAGTAAGATTCCCGTGTTTTCCCTAATCGTTTGTGGATTTTCTAATATAATCACGTCATCCGCATAGACAAGCAGCTGATGTAACCCGTTGAATTCCAAACCCTCTTTGTTATCCTGGACTTTCCTAATGGCATATTCTAGAGCAAAGTTAAAAAGTAAAGGTGATAGTGCATCTCCTTGCTTTAGCCCGCAGTGAATTGGAAACGCATCTGACAGAAACTGACCTATACGGACTCTGCCGTACGTTTCACTGAGACACATTTTAATTAATCGAAATAGTTTCTTGGGAATACCAAATTCAATAAGAATATCATATAAAACTCCTCTCTTAACCGAGTCATATGCTTTTTTGAAATCTATAAATAACTTATGCACTTAAGGGCTCTACTTCGCAAAATGAGTCATAATGCTGGAACCAACCTCCGAGCCTGAAGAATGAAGATGACGGACTTCTTAAAAAGCTTTAGTAAATTTGATCTTTATGCAATTCGTTACATCTACAATAATTTCTGTTTGTACTAGGGTTGTAAGAGACAATTTCTCTTGTACCACTTACACCTAGAGAAAGGGTGGTGGTGTGGTGGTAGTGGGGATGTCACTTACTGCAGCACTAAGTTATCTCTCTCCTGCCACACCAAGTAACCAGGCCTATCCATCTTTACTCAAAGAATACGATTAAAGCATGGTAACCTCTGTATAGGCAAAGCATATCCTTACCTGTGTAGGAGGAAGAAGGTGGAACGGGAACAAGACACCTGGTTGGAGGGGTGAGGTGAGGTTGGGGTGGTGTAAATGCAACAAGCACAAGGGACAAGGGACGGAGACATAATATATATCACTACAACAAATATCCTCAGAACAAACGGTTTTAGTAGTAGGGAAACTTTCATCTATGTTTCTTTTTTTTATTATTCTGAGTTATTTCTTGATCTGATTTGGGATTTAAGAAGTTCAGTTATGAAATGTGGGCGTTCAAAGAATGGGACTGGATATTTATTAGTTATATTAAAAGTTTAGAAAACCAAAAAAGGCTCACAAATCATTCTATCTTGTAATACAGTAGATTTAGTAAGATCCAGAACCGGTGTTGAATTATATGTGGTTGGTCGCGGACCACCCATTATAAATTATAAACAAGTCGGTACCGAACCGTTGTGTTCTTCACAAACTGTTGTCATGGTCGTAGATCATTTATGGTAAACTAGACCGCACATGTAGTGAGTGTGTATAAAAATGGTATGAAACCTCAGAACAAAATTTGATTCGTACAGGGACATCATTTTATCTTTACTAACATCTTTAATATTAACCTGGCTATACCTTTGGATCAACGACGTTTGCTACCCCCTTCCACGACTGGGGTTCGATGATACTGACGTAAAATACAAACAAATCACTTTACTAAGTATAGGAGGGAAGAAAAGTAGTTAATCAATTTACGTAAAATAGGAAATATCGCGATTTTGAGTTTGATAATTTTCCTTGGGTTTTTGTTTAATCAAAATACAGTACTGTATTAACAATAAGTGTTTTTACTCACGAACTGAGCTGCCCGTCTGGACGTATTCATTGTGCTGCAGTGTATATTATACTGTCTACAGCACATTAGCGTGCACTATAGAGAATGAAATTAAGTTGAAAAATAATCATAATATGGATATTTAAACACATTTTTGAAAATGGTGGCCGTTCATTTAGATACAGGCTTCAGTTCTAATGTGGATATTATCGCACTATACACTATTGTACTTAATCCCAATTACCAGTTTCGTCCTTCGTACTAGTAACTCATGTTGAAATAATTCTGTACCTACTCTGTAAAAGAGTACCTTACGTACTGTAAATTCAATCTTCACTTTTGTCTCATCCGAAAAGATAAAATTACTATCTACTGTCGTCCAAGTGATTATGTCGTAGGGTCGTAGAAAGGGAGGAAATCATATGACAGTTAATTACTTAACGAGGCCCTTTTATTTAAGTTATTTTAAACAGTTGTATAATATTACGTAGACGTATAATTCCTAACAGAAATTAATGTTCTTAGGAAAGGGCTAAGACAACCTAGCCACTAGCTGGCGAATAAAAGCTGGTGCGGGAAACCGGGATACGACGTAGGCAAATGGACGACAGTACCTGTGCGAAAATGATTCAATATTTAAAGCTTTTTCGTCACTGGAAAACGCGAACATATTCTTGGAACGTACTGTTTACTATGACCGTAAGGCTACTATAACTGCATATGCTGTCTTGAATCTGTGTGGAGGACGGTTGAACTTCATTAGTAGAAGGGGTGGGAGTGAAGTACATTAAAAACGTCAGGTACAATAAAAATTGAAGTAAAAATAAAATGATGTCCCTGTATATCCATGTTTATTGTTTATTTCTTTAGAAGAAGCAGTTAATACAATCGATTTATTTAAGCATTTTCACGAAAATGAAAGTTTCCAGCATATCCGATATCGAAAAAAAATCGTTTGTTTGCCTGTTTGTAAGCCCCCATTCAATGTACACACGGTTCGATTTCCCCCCCCCCCCCAACGCTAGTCACTAGGGCTAGGATTTTGATGAAGTTGCATTTTTTTTCTAGTAAGCCAGAAACATAGCTGCTTTAGTATTTATATGTTATGTGATAAACTGAGTGTTTTAAGACATATCTGTTAGGGCATTTTTTTTTTTGCATTTTTTGCCTATTTCAACTCATAAGAGCATCTTTTGTTTTATTCGTTCATTTTTAAGGCATTTTAATTTAATTCTGGCCATAAATCCCCATTGTTAATGTACAATAATGTTCATTTCCTTTGATATTTTCTCTACATATTTTGTCTCTTAATACCCATTATTTTGTATAATATTTTAATCGTTTCTCTACACAAATACTGCCCCTTTTAAGGTAGTATACCCCATGTAACGGATCAGTCCAACCTCTCCTTCGATATAGACTCCTCTATACCTGCTAATTCCAGATAAAAGTGGCCTTGTGATGGACTTCATGGAACTACATCAGATAAAATAATTAAAGTGTACTACTTAGAAAAAAAAATGTTGTTGTTTTCTAATGCCAGGCGTTTGACAATAAAGTCATTTGACCTCTTGCACTCCAATATTTTTCAAAGATATTATCATGACCAGCCACTGAAGCACAGATTTTGAGGTGTTCCGAATCCATTTCTTGGTTTGAGTTGCACAATGGGCAGTTAGGGGACTGATATATTCCAATTCTATGCAGGTGTTTGGCCAAACAATCATGGCCTGTTGCCAATCTAAATGCAGCTACAGACGATTTTCGTGGTAAATCGGGAATTAACTGTGGATTTTGATGCAGAGAGTTCCATTTTTCCCTTGGGATTGTGTTAACAAATTTTTTTTGTTGAAGTCTAAGTATGTAGATTTAATAAATCTCTTCACAGAGTAATACGTAGATTTAGTAACAGGTCTGTAAGTAGCAGTGCTGCCCTTCTTTGCTAGTGCATCCGCATTCTCGTTTCCCAGGATTCCATAGTGGGATGATATCCATTGGAATGCAATTCTTTTATTGAGTGATATTAATTGAGAGAGAATTTTAGTTATTTCTGCTGTTTGAGATGAAGGCGTGTGTTTAGAGACGATTGATAGAATAGCTGCTTTGGAGTCTGACAATATAACTGCATTCCTAAATTTATTGATGTGGCATAGAAGATTCCTGAGACATTCACTTATTGCAATGATTTCACCATCAAAACTTGTTGTTCCATATCCAAGAGATCTATAAAGTGAGAAGAGACAGCAAGTAACACCTGCACCGGCACCTTGTTCTCTGGAGATCAAAAATCCGTTGGTGTATAAATGAAGCCAGTTTTGTGGAGGGTACCTAATATTAATTGTCTCTAAAGACAATTGTTTCATTATTTCAGTGTTTACTTCTGATTTCAGTATTTCTTCTGTTAAATTTAGATTATATTCTATATTTAATAGAGTAAAGGGTTTGGTTTAATTTGTAAGTTTTCTTTTAAATTCGGGATATTGATTTTCTGTTTTAATTCTTGAACAATGGATATGAAACTTTTTTGAGTTTTCAATCTACAGAGAGGACTGTATGACTGCCAATTGTTTTCTGGTAATCTGATAAGTTTTTCATATTGAATCAGTGCTTTTTCTTCTCTTGTCATTTTGATGCTGTTAATATTAGTGAGGAATCTCATAGAAACTATTGGAGTTGTTTTGATTCCACCAGTAATGAGTCTGAGAGCTTGGTTTTGAACATATTCTATGTCGTTTATGAAAGGTGAAGTAATTAAAATTTCTCCGCAGTATGTCAGCACTGGCTGTATAAACATTTTGTATGTAGTGTTCAAAGTATTCCTAGAGCATCCCCATTTCTTTCCTGCTAGTCTGTGTTGGGCTACTGCAGAATTATCAGGATAATATAGTCTTATGCTGCGTTGATGTTCCTTGCAGCGTTCCATAATAGTCGTCCCGTCTGCCCGATGTAGCATTTCCCACACCCACAAGGTATTCTGTAGACACCAGGTGTCCTGAGACCAATGTCGTCCTTAACTGGTCCTTAACAGCCTAGAAACTGGTCACAAGATAGATTTCAGCGCCACCACCATCTTGGACAAAACATCAGGTTACTGGGACTTAGTTATCAAGGAAGCCATCGAAATCCAGCTAGATGGCAATAATTTCAACAGAGACGGGGGTCTACAGCTGAGTACAGCATGGAAACCTGCCATCAATACGCTTAGACCACCAGCACACGGCAGACAGTCGGGACCAGCAAGTAGCTCCTGATTGGCTACCGCTTCCACCAACCAGAATGCGCCTGGCGGTCGGGACTAGGAACTAGCCCCTGATTGGCCCGCAGCGGGAAGCCCTACTTTTGCATATATACCGGCTAGACGTGGTCCAACATCAAGCCAATTGGCTAGTATAGATCCATCGATTCATAGTGTCACTCAACCTAAGAGCCAACTGGCTAGTCTCTGATATTGAGACAACTCATCCTGCCTAAGGTTTTTCCGTGGTTTTCCTAAGGCGCTAAGACAAATGTCGGGATGAGCCCTAAAAGAAATGGGCCACGGACCTGCACTCATATCCCCATGAATCTCCCTAATTAACTCTAAATTAATTAACAATTACATCTCTCCCCCCTCTTCGCAATTGAGCCATCATATAGCCAAATGGCTGGTCTCGAAATTGAGACAAATCAACAAGGCTCATGACAACAATCACCTCCTACATAATAGCCAAATTGGCTAGTCTCTTATATGAGACAACTCATCCTGCCTAAGGTATTCCGTGGTTTTCCTCAGGCGTAAGACAAATGTCGGGATGAGCCCTATAAGAAATGGGCCACGGACCTATATGCCCTTCCCCATATATATTCCCCTTATTATAAACGACGTATGCCCTAGTTCAGAACATAAAAATTGTCTATTAAATATACGAGGTCACTCAATTAGTCGCAATTTGAAAGGACAGGGACCTCTCAAATTGCAGATTTAGATTTCACGGCGCTTCTTCCGACGGCCTTCACATGCTTTGTCATCGAACAACAGATGACAGCATCTTGCCATCCTAACGGCAAACACCAGCCAGCTCTTCCTCTTCCCGTTCCGTGATCACTTGATCAAATCTCAGTCCCCTCGCGTATGTGGTACCTAAGAGGTTACGTCCAATTTCGGCTTCCCCTTCAAAATTTTCTAGAGTTCCTTCAGTGGAGCAGCGTAACCCGGAGTGAGACTAGTGGCCAACAGGCTTGGAGCTCACATATTTAGTTTTGTACAGCCCCCAACCCCTTGCAAGGACGCGTTTTGCGTACCTTTTAAAATTTTTCCTCCCAATTCTCTTTCGATTTTTCGTCCAACATCACTTCGTCCCTGAAGAAGATGGCAGAGCTAGCCGTCGAAAGCTTGGAAGCTAATCTCCAACTCACCTGGCTGAGAACCCGAGAAGAGTTATTCTACCCTTAACCTATGTTCCTCTCTCAAAGTGAGAGTCCAAGTTTCACAACCATACAGAACAACCGGTAATATAACTGTTTTATAAATTCTAACTTTCAGATATTTTGACAGCAGACTAGATGACAAAAGCTTCTCAACCGAATAATAACACGCATTTTCCATATTTATTCTGTGTTTAATTTCCTCCCGAGTGTCATTTATATTTGTTACTGTTGCTCCAAAATATTTGGATTTTTCCACCTCTTCGAAGTATAAATCTCCCACTTTTATAGTTCCATTTCGTACAATATTCTGATCACGAGACATAATCATATACCGGTACTTAATCTTTTCGGGATTTACTTCCAACCCTATCTCTTTACTTGCTTCAAGTAGAATTTCCGCGTTTTCCCCAATCGTTTGTGGATTTTCTCCTAAGATATTCACGTCATCCGCATAGACAAGAAGCTGATGTAACCCGTTCAATTCCAAACCCTTGTGTTATCCTGAACTTTCCTAATATCATATTCTAGAGCAGAATTTAATTTAATTTAATTACCAGTCTAAATATTAAGCAGTACTAAACCTCTTTTCCTACTAAACCAATTATGTAAGATCAATTTTAAGGCATTTTTCAAAGATTTTTAGGTCATAAATTCATTGTTTTAGGACATTTTTTCATGATTTATAGGTCACCAAAATCCTAGCCCTACTAATCAATATATTTTCAGAATTTGATGTTATTTAAAATTTGTGTGCGAATATTGGAAATTGGTTTCCGAGCACGAAGAACAGATTCGTTTGCAGAGGTAGGAAATAATTTATGCGTGTACGTATTTGCGTATGCACTACCTCATTAAAAATATAATACAGAACCGCAATAAGAACCTTATGGATGGCTTCGTGTTCCGTAAGGTAGTGGAAATTTGCCTGCTGTAATACAGTGCACTAACTTATCTTACTTCGCGGTGATTTATATTGAGGATCCTCAATCTAAATTGTGAATTATCGACTATACGAACGTACAATAAAAACTGTTCTGCACTCCAAGATACGGGTCACTATTATTTTTCCTCTTTACAAGCTCGATTTAAAATTTATATTTATAGCCAGGTCTAGACCACAACTTCTAAACCTCCATCTTTTTACCAAGAAGTTTAACAAAATGATTACCAATCACGCACCAGGATACGATAGGGTTAATCATATAAAGTGTGTGGCGTTATTTATGATCTAATTAACATGTGGTAATTATATTGAAAAACATCTCTTATTCTTCTTCTCCTCGTGCTTTATTTACAGCATCCCATTTCTGATAGCTATTCGATGTATATGTAGCCTATACGTTGTGATGTAATGGGTGGAATAGGCAGTTTTTAATATTTGTGTGAACTATAGGGGGTTTCCTATATCGCAGCAGGGAAGCTCGAGAACTATGAAATATATGGTCGAAGAATACTTAACTTCACGGCAGAAGTTTGTCTTTTTTTTTAAATATATTTGAACCTGTTTTGCAATGAAAATTTTTATAATCAATTTTAGTCTCCGTACTTCGGAACATATTGCTGGGCTTGAATTTTAATATGTTACTTTGAATTATAACTGAGGAATTCTTAACCTTAAACGAAACGTGTCTATACTTCACAAATAACAAACACTACATACTATTTTGGCTTAGAGTCAAAATATTTATTTATGGTGTTTAAAATATATCATTGCGCTACAAGTTGCATACAGTATACAGCGTGTTCCGAGACATAACAGAAAATTCAGTCTTTTATTTATTTATTTAAATTTAAATATACAGAATAAAGAATATAATTACAAAACAAACAAAAGAAATAGAAATAAAATAATACAAGCAATATAAAAAGAAGATATAGTAGTATTAAAAAAATTTGAGACCGAATGAGCAGCGCTCGTGCTCGGTCGCAGTTCAGATATAATATTAAAATAAAAAATAATACTAATAAAAATAAATAAGTAAAATAAAATAGGAAGTAAGATATAATTACAGCGGCAATGGAATTATATAATATAATATTAGCACTAGAGAAAAATAATATCGCACGTGAAAAGTAGGACTAATATATATTTCAAAATTATAGAATACAAATATAATATAGGTTGATTAATTCATACACATAGGCTATAAATTTATTTAATCAAAATTGAAGATATTAACACGTTTCTAATTTTCTTGTTACATGTTAGTGGGTTACATGTTAGAAGTTCTGAGTGTAATTTAGTTAAAGCATAAGTATGTTTTCAAAAGTCACATTAAATTTTAAAGCGTTATATATATTTATAATAAAATTTGAGGCAAAGAAAACAAACAAAAACATCATTCGGTTGCTCAAACAATTGGGTTGAAATTATAAATACGAGGTGTGGCAGAGGAATTGGACAATTTTCAAATGGAAATAACTCAGTAGTTATGTCTATTAGAACAAACCTATTACTGCCAAAAAAGAAATGGCTATGTATGCCATTCTGTTGACATAGATTTAAATTGTCTTGAAAATTATGTCCTTCAATGTTGGCGATTTCCTGGCCAATGGTAATCTTCAGTTTATCAGTGGTTTGGGGCCTGTTTATGTACACTTTGGACTTCAGATAACCCCACAGAAATTAAGGCAGACTGTAACGTCAGGCGAGCGGGGAGGCCAGGGAATGTCGCCACGCCGAGAAATGATGTGCCCTGGAAACATGCGGCGCAAAATTGTCATTGAATTTTCTGCCGTATGAACAATGGCGTCATCTTGCTGAAACCATACAACTTGTCTATCAATCCCACGTAGACGCCTACGCAGTTCTGATTGAAGAAATGTTCTCAGCATTTCGACGTAGCGTTCACTACTCACTGTCAGTGTTCCCGTTCTCCTAAAAAAAATACGAGCCTATGACGCAGTATCTAGACATAGCACATCAAACTGTAGCCTTTAGACAGTGAAACTGACGCTCTTGTAGTTCGTTAGAATTTTCGGGGGTTCAGTATCTGAAGTTATGCTTATTAACATAACCATTTCAATGGAAATGTGCCTCGTCACTCATGAACATAACAACTTCGTCAGCCAAAATTTCCACCATTCTCTCGGCGAATGTTCTGCGTTCGATATTGTCTCCTCATTCATTTGCTGAATAATCATAAATATTATTTTAATGTACCGAAGTACATATGATATTTCCATGCAGATATTCTGCGTCATCATACGATGAAAGAGTAATGGAACAGAGAAAAATTCTCTCCGGCGCCGGGATTTGAACCCGGGTTTTCAGCTCTACGTGCTGATGCTTTATCCACTAAGCCACACCGTTCCATTACTCTTTCATAGTATGATGACGCAGAATATCTGCATGGAAATATCATATGTACTTCGGTACATTAAAATAATATATATGATATGCGTAAATCACTTCGTGATTTAAGACGGCGCTTATTCCGTCGGATCCCGGCCAACTAGTCACTCATATCGAGTGCACCTCAGCACATGTGTGGACTTCGGTCCTACGTTCATAGACATCTATGACGTAGTGCAGAGGGCGGCCACTAGAGGGAACCTAAGAGTTGGAGCTTAATCTGAGACGATTCTGTCCGACGCCGGGGTTGTATCCGGTGTGGCTTAGTGGATAAAGCATCAGCACGTAGAGCTGAAAACCCGGGTTCAAATCCCGGTGCCGGAGAGATTTTTTCTCCGATCCATTACTCTTTCATCGTATGATGACGCAGAATATCTGCATGGAAATATCATATGTACTTCGGTACATTAAAATAATATATATGATATGCGTAAATCGCTTCGTGATTTAAGACGGCGCTTATTCCGTCGGATCCCGGCCAACTAGTCACTCATAACGAGTGCACCTCAGCACATGTGTGGACTTCGGTCCTACGTTCATAGACATCTATGACGTAGTGCAGAGGGCGGCCACTAGAGGGAACCTAAGAGTTGGAGCTTAATCTGAGACGATTCTGTCCGACGCCGGGGTTGTATCCGGTGTGGCTTAGTGGATAAAGCATCAGCACGTAGAGCTGAAAACCCGGGTTCAAATCCCGGCGCCGGAGAGAATTTTTCTCCGTTCCATTACTCTTTCATCGTATGAATAATCACAATTTTATATGGATGAAACTTAAGATCTGAATCCAATATTCGGCCCAAAGAACGTTCTGAAAGTCGCAGTGCTATAGCCTGCAGTCTAGCTGATCGATGTGGACTCCTCGTAACAGCCACTCTTACTCGCTCAATGTTATCTGGCTTTCGTACACTTCGAACTTGTCCTGGTGGTTTCTTCTTGCAAGCTGATGCTGATAATCGAAAGTTTTGCACCCATTTCAATATGGTATTGCGAGCTAAACGGCTGCCTGGCAGCCAACATTAAATTGGAGACGAAAACCACGCTAGGTTTTCACAACTGAATCATCATCTTGAAAAATGTCTCGATTACGAAAGCACGATGATCGGAGCTCCATACTTCCATGATTACACAAAATGGCATAAAAAATTCTAACAAACGACGGTCGATCGATATCCATAACCCCTCATGTTGCTCAGTAAACGGCCTTCTAAAACCGTCCTATTCCTTTGCCGCACCTTGTATTAGAGGACGCCCCAGTTTGAATCGAGAATCTGTCGATCTGCATTCAAATGTTCTACCTCTGATTTATGCCACGGCTTGTAATGTGTTAAAATTTCATTATTACAATGAGTGGGAAAAAAGCAGTGGAGAAGTCGTAAGAATGACTACCTCTACTGGATGTTCAGTTCACAATGTGACTTGGCTCGCTGTATGCCGTCATGTGGCTAGCTGATGAGCCTAGAGAATTCAATCTTCCTACACTTCCGCAGCTCAGGTGCATAATCTAAGAGGCAGAGAAGTTGGCTAGCAAGTACGGCGTTCGATCTGAAGAGTACGGTAACGCCGGTAGTGGCAGGAATGTGAACTGTTTGGAAATACGTACTGTCGGGATATGGGAAGAGGGTTAAGACGATTACTTACGTATTTGTTGACATTAACTTCGATGGTCAACATGGACACGGAGCATTTGATTTGTGTTGTGGAATGTTACCGTACGCAACCGATGATAACAAATACCCTGCGTACGACTTGCCGGCGCAAAACACAGTTCGAAAGAGGTTATGGTAGCACACAGACCGTACAGACCGCCATCTGTTGCTACGACGTTCAAGTTATACCGTACACGTTCTCAAGTTCAGATTGAAGAACGCCTTAAATAATAGGCAACTTCTCTAACATATAAACTGAAACTCGCTTCAAATCGGTGACCCAACAACAGTGACGTCATGACACACTTTGAAATGAACACCCAGCATATCAGTATGGATAACGACTGTCTAAAAAAAATAGTATACGACACAAATGTTAAAATTAATTTTATCTTTGTTCGTAGGACTTCATTCACTTGATCTGAGACTTCGTTTCGCAAACATCCATATTCATGAAGTAAAATGCCATTTTTTACACTTTTATCGTAAATAATTATTTGCCCAATACTGTTTTTTCTTTATTTTATAATTATATACAAATTCTGCCACTGATACACACACACTTTATGAATTCTTTTTTTTTTTTTTTTGCGTACTGTACAGTATATTTTAAGACAGTCATATAGTTACTCGGCCACGCAGTCATCACTTACCGAGTAGTCAGTTATAAAGTAATCTTTTTTACAACTTGTATTTTATGATAAATCAGAGCCAGTTTTCTTTGAAAGGTTGTATCTTTATCGTGTAAAAATTTCAGTATGTTATCATTAGCAATTCCTGAGATAATCGACCATTAAATAAGCGAATGTACAAAAGACTGGAAAAATTATATAGGCCTATGTGTGTGTGTGTGTGTGTGTGTGTGTGTTGTGTGTGTGTGTGTGTGTGTGTTCCATCCAAAATCCGTAAATTTATGAGTATAGTCATATATGATTATACCATTTTGAAGAAGGAAAACCAAATGTCTGTCTGTTTGTCTATCTGTCTATATTGGAAAAATAAAAGATAAATAAAAATTTTCGCCCAAAATCCAATTCCTTTACCCCTTAAACCATAAACAAAATTAATTAAGACGCCCTTACACATATCAATTTATGATGTTAACCATTTGGTTGGCATGCTCATATAGTAAGAGCTACCACAACGACATCTTCTTATAGTTTTAGAACAAAAAATGGCCGACGTAGCCATTAATTTGCATGTGTTGGAATCTACTCTTCAGACACTAACAACCTGATATAGATCTCATTAAAACATTGAACTCTCCGTTCGAAAACTCCCTTTGGTAATTTAGAATTTCCGCCTATATTCGTCACAGATGTTGCAAGAAAGAAAATACTTCTTGTGCAAAGAAGTGTTTTATCTTTCGGAAAGCAATATCCCTTTAAAGAGTCAACATTGATAAATTGATATATGTAACACAATGGCACCACACAAAAACATTACTAGATTCTCTATGTATCCATTCTATTCATGCAGGGAAAAAAATCAGACAACACCGATTTGCTATTTCTCTTTGGAGATGACCAAGAAGTACCAGTTTAGGACGAGATATATAATTTATTACGGATTGTACCCCCTCCCCCCATTCTACGCTCTTCTATTGTAGTATTAACCACTTCTATAAGGAGTAATGTCCTTTTCCACCCACCCACAATGGATAGAGAGGAAAACAATTTTTGTCTTTAAATAATTTCTAAGACGCGTTGCTATGCGTTTTCCTTTGTTTTCTCAAAGCCTCCTACTCTATCTTAACTAAGCTTACACAAACATAAATTATCCAAAGCGGTCCTAGCAGCACACAAATGCATAGCCAATCTGAAGTTATGCAGGTACAATATATTCTTTACGATGCGACATTCTGAAAATTTATTCACTGTGACATCTTCCCCCCCCCTGCCCTTTCCTTGCCCCTTCCCCTCAAGATGCGAGCGCACCTACCGCAAACTGTTTGGCTTGTAATTCGAACCGAATTCTCTATTCACGTCGTTCTTCTCACCAAAGAGCATCGAATACATCCTATGGAAATTTGTAGTAAATGTGTTTGTCGGGGAGGCTTCCTACGAGCACTTCGGTTTTCCTAGTCATTCTTATTCACTATTGGTAGGCCTACATTGCTGCTATTGTAACGTCGGTTTTTTGTCAATAATTGTATTATTATTACTATTATTATTATTATTATTATTATTATTATTATTATTATTATTATTATTATTATTATGGGAGTATGAGGGTACAGTGCATCAGTTATTCATAGATTTCAAAAAGGCATATGACTCGGTTAAGAGAGAAGTTTTATATGTTTTATATGATATTTTTATTGAATTTGGTATTCCCAAGAAACTAGTTCGATTAAATAAAATGTGTCTCAGTGAAACGTACAGCAGAGTCCGTATAGGTCAGTTTCTGTCAGATGCGTTTCCAATTCACTGTGGGCTAAAGCAAGGAGATGCACCATCACCTTTGCTTTTTAACTTTGCTCTAGAATATGCCATTAGGAAAGTCCAGGATAACAGAGAGGGTTTGGAATTGAACGGGTTACATCAGCTACTTTTCTATGAGGATGACGTGAATATGTTAGGAGAAAATCCAGAAAAGATTAGGAAAAATACGGGAATTTTACTTGAAGGAAGTAAAGGGACAGATTTGGAAGTAAATCCCGAAAAGACAAAGTATATGATTATGTCTCGTGACGACAACATTGTACGAAATGGAAATATAAAAATTGGAAATTTATCCTTTGAAGAGGTGGAAAAATTCAAATACCTGGGAGCAACAGTAACAAATATAAATGATACTTGGGAGAAAATTAAACAGAGAATAAATATGGGAAATGCCTGTTATTATTCGGTTGAGAAGCTTTTATCATCCAGTCTGCTGTCAAAAAATCTGAAAGTTAGAATTTATAAAACAGTTATATTACCGGTTGTTCTTTATGGTTGTGAAACTTGGACTCTCACTTTGAGAGAGGAACATAGGTTAAGGGTGTTTGAGAATAAGGTGCTTAGGAAAATATTTGGGGCTAAGAGGGATGAAGTTACAGGAGAATGGAGAAAGTTACACAACACAGAACTACACGCATTGTATTCTTCACCTGACGTAATTATGAACATTAAATCCAGATGTTTGAGATGGGCAGGGCATGTAGCACGTATGGGCGAATCCAGAAATGCATATAGAATGTTAGTTGGGAGGCAGGAGGGGAAAAAGACCTTTGGGGAGGCCGAGACGTAGGTGGGAAGATAATATTAAAATGAATTTGAGGGAGGTGGAATATGATGGTAGAGACTGGATTAATCTTGCTCAGGATAGGGACCAATGGCGGGCTTATTGTGAGGGCGGCAATGAACCTCCGGGTTCCCTAAAAGACAGTAAATAAGTAAGTAAGAAAAAGGAAAGTTATCTTCCTATTCGGATGATGACAAATTATGAAGAAAATAAGTTAAACTATTAATATTGGCAACATGATAAAAGAATAGAACTGTTATGAAGTGTGTAAACATTATAATGTAATGTATCATCTTCGTGAGTTTTTTTTTTCTTTTTCCCTGTATCAATTTTTAATGAGAAAACATATTTTCAATATCTCGCTGTAGGTATGGAGAAAAATCGAATCTTGGAAGTGAACAGCGGGAAGTGAACTCTGACCTATAAAGATTGAGGAACATCGATTTCACCGTTCAGCAATAATTTATAGGCAACCTCTCTTGACAACTCAATCCATAAAGAAGATCGCGTCATGGTAACTCGTTATGAATCCCGAATGTTATAGAAAGACTGATAAATACGGACCCAAAAAATATTTCTCTGCACGTAGTAATGGGCAAGCTTCAATTAATTATTAACAACCACCTGTCAACCCTCCCATGCCACTATTCATGTTACAAAAAGAAAACCTTAATACATCGACGTAGTAACTAAAATTCGATTTACAACAACCGTGGAAAAAAAAAACGACATTCAAAATAATATAAAAAAAACGTCGCTATAAAAGCCTATAAATCTCTCGTTGGAAGCCCAAATAGAAGGGATTTCTTTCCCCAATTTTTTAACGTCAATATGGCCAGCACAATATAGAAGAAGGGTCTAGCCTATATATACTATTGAAGTCATATTTCTTCTCTTGCTACTTCAGCTCCGTGCCCAATCAGAAATTACCGGACATAGAGCCCAGCATGGGGGCAGTTTGTGAGATACGCGGAGAAGAAGAGAAAAATACCTCCACTGCGAAGTGAGAGGGGAAATGTGCCGTCATCTTACAAGTGAGTCAATGTTGGTTGCTTTTATTTCAGGATCTGGCACAAGGTACAGTAGCTACGTATCAGTCTGTTTCGGTAAGACAAGTCAAGTTTCCAGCCTTGTGCACAGAGAAACAATAGAAGATTAGAAAAATATCAACTAACTTAGGCAAGAGGTTTGTAGATAGAAAGAAATGGGCATAAAAGTGAAGAAACTGTAACATGGATCGACAGAAAGACAGGCATGGAGAGAAAGACGAATGAGGGGAGGAGAGAGAAAAATATAGATTGGGTTGTCCGATCAAAGATGGACAATCGAGAAATATCGGCCACAGAAGGAGAGAAACAGTAGATAAATCAACGAGAGCTATGTACTTACTTACTGGCTTTTAAGAAACCCGGAGGTTCATTGCCGCCCTCACATAAGCCCGCCATTGGTCCCTATCCTGAGCAAGATTAATTCAGTCTCTATCATCATAACCCACCTCCCTCAAATCCATTTTAATATTATCTTTCCATCTACGTCTCGGCCTCCCCAAAGGTCTTTTTCCCTTAGGTCACCCAACTAACACTCTATATGCATTTCTGGATTCGCCTATACATGCTACATGTCCTGTCAATCGCAAACGTCTGGATTTAAAGTTCCTAATTATATCAGGTGAAGAATACAATGCGTGCAGTTCTGTGTTATGTAACTTTCTCCATTCTTCTATAACTTCATCCCTCTTAGCCTCAAATATTTTCCTAAGAACCTTATTCTCGAACACTCTTAATCTCTATTCCTCTCTCAAAGTGAGAGTCCAAGTTTCACAACCATACAGAACAACCGGTAATATAACTGTTTTATAAATTCTAACTTTCAGATTTTTTAACAGCAGACTAGATGACAAAAGCTTCGCAACTGAATAATAACAGGGATTTCCCATATTTGTTCTGCGTTTAATTTCCTCCCGAGTATCATTTATATTTGTTACTGTTGCTCCAACATATTCGAATTTTTTCACCTCTTTGAAAGATAAATCTCCAATTTGTATATTTCCATTTCGTACAATATTCTGGTCACGAGACATAATCATATATTTTGTCTTTTCAGGATTTACTTACAAACCTATCGCTTTACTAGCTTCAAGTAAAATTTCCGCGTTTTCCCTAATCGTTTGTGGACTTACTCCTAACATATCCACGTCATCCGCATAGACAAGCAGCTGATGTAACCCGTTCAATTCCAAACCCTCTCTGTTATCCTGGACTTTCCTAGTAGCATATTCTAGAGCGGAGTTAAAAAGTAAAGGTGATAGTGCATCTCCTTGCTTTAGCCCACAGTGAATTGGAAAAGTATGCGACAGAAACTGGCCTGTACGGAATCTGCTGTACGTTTCACAGAGACACATTTGAATTAATCGAAATAGTTTCTTGGGAATACCAAATTCAATAAGAATACTAATATGTTGTAAATTAATGTTTCATAATTACTTTCTGCATCTGAGTTACATATTTAATTAATTTGATGTTACAACGCTTTTCCGGGAAGATCTTCAATTACGTCTTGATCCCCAACGATCAGGTATAACAAACATGTGCACAGTGAAAATGAGTATTAGATTGAAACAATATGGCGTTTGAAAAATATAGGCAAGAAACAAACGAGGAAGTTAATTAATTCATTAATTCGACAAGGTAAGCCTCAAAACACTGAAATGAATAGAAAGTTTATCTACAGGGTGATTCCTGAGAAAAAAAATCACACTTTAAGGGGTGAAATTATCTACATAATTTTGCTTAAACTATGAGAATATAGCTTGTAAAGTCTGAATGGAATGCAAGGGTGTAGCCATTTAAATATGGCGTAATTTGTGCGTTTCCAAGCGCCATAGAGCAGTGAAATTTTCTAAAAAAAAAAAAAAATAAGACATTGATCCGATTCAATTTTCTCTCACAGACATAGACAACAACTAAAATGTGACTTTTGACTAAAAATTACCAAAATTTCACCTTTATCCTCCCTTAAAATTGCTAGACAATTTCAATTTCAAACTATGTTTAGGTCCATAGAAATATTCACAAACGACGGAACTTGATGTCGCGAGAAACATTTGGTCTCTAATTTTCCTGGAGGCCTCAATTCAAGGAGAAAATTTCTATAAGTTCTGTATATCCATTGCACCAGAACCCTGTCTTTATAACAGTCATATGAGGAGTATTTTAACCCTTAAATTGGCAAAACTTCATTTCTCACACTAGTTTATTAAACCGTGTCGGACTGTAGAGAAAACAACTATCGCAATGTCCATATTTTATATGTTGTACAATATTACAGTATTGTGAAATTTTAATTTTTCTACTAATTTGCTTTTCTAGTCTACTGTTTTATTAAAATTATAGCATACTAGCTGAAAGTACCCGGCGTTGCACGGGTTTTCCTTTCTGCTTCTATTTTTAATTAAACTGGTTATTAAATTTTCGGAAATCTCGGAAACCTACACAACCAAAACGAATTATCTTTACTAAGCTTTCCTCGCCCATAACGATGATTCTTTACTTAACGTCACTTGCAAGAATTGATGAACTCCTTAGCCAAATGCCTGCCACGGTTAACTCAATTTAAAACAGTTGTAGATCAGGCACCGAAAAGAAAACATTTCATCATGTGCTTAACGTTAAACTGTTGTTTTAAATTTATTTATTTATTTTTATTTATTTATTTTATTTATTTATTCTGGTGTAGTTAAAGCCATTAGGCCATCTCTTCCGTACCGCCAGAAATAGAAATAAAGTAATAGAAAAATCAAACTATAAACAAAGTAAAACCCAACGAAAATATAATTCCTTCTCCTCTTTCTGATCAGTTTCAGCATTGAATCAATATATACATATATAATTTAATTTATATTGGAAGATTTTTTTTACCTTTTGAACGCTGTACACCCACTTATACCATACCCAGTTTTTTTTTAATATAACTTGAAACTATATCTCATAAATTCAGAACATATTATATTAATTCTAATTTTACACACAGAATACAGATACAATATAAACTCGCAATAAGTCATTTTTAACATAAAGACTAATATTCTGAAAAACGTATAGGCCTATCGGTATTTTAGAAATTAAGAGATTTTTATTTCCACAACGCTTAGCAAACTAAATTTGAACCGTGAACAACGATATTTTGAGAATTAATACAATGTTATTTTCAGTGGGCTTATGTACATTCACATACCACATTAGCAACATGACAAAAGTATCATTGAATTGCTTATTGATATGTTTAAAATCTTTTTTTTTTTTTTTTTTTTCACTTCTTGTATAAAATATAGTTGAGGATGTGCAAAACACGCAGTTTTTAAGTTCATGTCTGCAACTTTGAGCGACTGTCCTTGAGCTTCATTTTAATATGGCCATTACAAATGCTTGTGGCATTGAAATTGCAGTTGAATGAGTATCCTACCAATACGTGGAATAAAAACATCTCCTTTTATTTTTGCAGTTAATATTGCCAATTCTATTACGTTTCGTATGAGTTTTTCACACCAATTCTTATTCGTGCATAATTTTGGTGGGTCAATATTTCACAATAGCACTATTGGTTATTCAATATTAAGTAAATTATGTGGTAGCGTTCCTTGTAGTTTGAAAGAATTCTAGAATTCAGTTGTATAAAACAGTTTGCTCACTATCTACAAAACTGCATCGAGGAATTCACAATACGGTCCTGGACTGCGTAAAGATACTTATTGTATGAATTATCTAGTTTCAGCCTTCATGATCTGTAACAACAATGTAATTTAATTTCGTGTTAAAATTTCCATGGCCTCGTGAAAGTCGATGTTGAATATAACAGACAATAATAAAAAACAATTGACTGTAGAAGATTTTGCGTTTTAATATTATACAAGAAGATTTGATCTATTTA
The DNA here is from genome assembly GCF_040183065.1 of Periplaneta americana. Classification (NCBI taxonomy): domain Eukaryota; kingdom Metazoa; phylum Arthropoda; class Insecta; order Blattodea; family Blattidae; genus Periplaneta; species Periplaneta americana. The sequence continues at coordinate 24,801,785 of NC_091122.1, read as the reverse complement.
TTTTTATTTTTTACTAGCCGTACCCGTGCGCTCCGCTGCACCTGTTAGAAATACATATAAAGTAATTACATAATTAAAATAGGACGTTCGATCCAGGGAACAACTTTTACAACAGCGCAAGATAATCTGCTTCGCTCATTACCCAATTTTTTTTTTTTTGCATTGCATTTATTGCATATATATTTTATGTATTTTAACACGATTCAATTGAGCATAGTTAAAATTTCAATTATAAAATAATGGATTGCTAAGCTAATGTACTATTACTCCATACTAAATCAATACACTCTCGTTGTTCCTTAATTCTCTGAGATTAAAATGAGTGCACATAAATATTATTTTAAGAAATACAGAAAACAAATGTACAAAATAGCCTATCAAATTTTCTGTGCACGAGAAGCTATTTTAATCTTACCTGTCCTCGATTTACTCAGACGTTACTGTAATAACATTATAGCATTATGTCCATCTAGAGAAACTACACTTTCCAATGGTGAAATAATAATTAATTATACAAATCGGTTAATTTAGCTTCTGATATTACTTCATACAAACACAGAAACATTCTCTGTAGGATATGTTTAATAGCTTTCGATTGTTGATGCCCAAGGCCCCTGTTTCGATTGTTGTTGTCCAAGGCCCCTTATAGACGAAGTCATTTGTTCTTAATTCATTGCACCGTCTTAGATGGCATTATTTTAATTTTAAAACTCATTTATCTCATTAAATATCAGTCCTATCAAAATTTTGTAAAGAATAAACCTTATCGGAAATCATTTTTGAAGAAACGTTTGTTATGTAACATTTTTCATAAAAATCAATAATAAGCGAGATATTTCGATTTATTTAATTCAGGCCCCCTTATAACCCCCCTTTTAAATAAAGTATTTTGAATGTCATATAGCCTAAAATCTAAGTTACAACGAACTTAATTTATATTCCAATTTTCATATAAATCGGTTCAGCCATTATCGCGTGAAAAGGTAACAAACATACAGACAGACATACAAACAAAAATTTCAAAAAAGCGATTTTCGGTTTCAGGGTGGTTAATTATATATGTTAGGACCAATTACTTTTGGAAAATCGAAAATTACCAGAAAAATTTCGGCTACAAATTTATTATTAGTATAGATAATTTTAATGAATTTAACTTCCATTTGCACAATTTTAATGTAGCCTATGTTCTTCTCCTGGTTATGAAGATTAAATGTGCAAACTTTGGCACATATCGGTCAAAGCGCGTAGATTTGTATAGAGAACATACACACATACATACATACATACATACATACATACATACATACATACATACATACATACATACATACATACATACATACAAACATACATACATACCCACATTCAATTTTATATATTAAGATAGCCTATTAACCTGTTGTATCCTATAGGATCAGAGCCTTCTTCAGTTACAAGCCGGAGCCATACGTCGGCAAGACTGTAATTAACTGTCAAGTGGAGGCCTAAGACACAGAACATGTGGTTGTGCTAATGCCATTTTCAGTTTGTGTGTGTGTGTGTGCGTGCGTCGATGGAATTATGTTCGCGGTCGTACCGAACGTTAATTGTTGATGTGTTATAAACTAAGTACGTGTTGGCGATAAAAACAAGACAATAAATGAAAATATGGCTGCAGTCTTTGGCAATTTTTACTGTTATTAATAATGACAAAGTGATTGACAATTCTCCTAAATATTAAATATTGTATAAACTACATTTTATAAGCTCACTTGTGGTTTGTAGTGTATCAGAATTCTAGCCAAATTGTTGGGTCTCGCCTGCTATATGAATAAAGTTACACGTTGATTTTCAAATTCATTTTAAACAGCTGTTTTTTGATCCCATAAATGTTTCGGTTTTGTTGAAAATTAGGAATGCCTACTGTACGTCAGAACTACCTATAATTTGTAGATGCGTACACTGACTTATTAATATTATTTCTTTTGTAATAAATTAGTTATAAACATGTTTCTTTTCACTTCGTAGTTAGAGGATTTAAACTTCACTGAGTTTACGCTAATTGGCACATACTTAACAGATAATGATGTTTTGTTACATATTATGTTGAAGATATTTTTTTTTTTCGTTTTTTTCGTAGATCTTTATACCGGTACATCCTCATACTTTATTATAATATGTCAATAGTTTCCTCCATTTATATTATTACTAGTGGCTTGTGCAGCAAATGCTGCAAACTAAGTTCATTAGACGTTCAAATAAACATTTTTCAGATTTATTTTCAATGAAGAATACCAGACATTCTGAAAGTTATTTGCTTCCATAATAATGAAAGATACTCTCTCTCGAGCCAATACTGAAGAGAACCACGCATATAAATATCTACACCACACCGCCATTAAATATATGAAAAAGACCCAATCCCACTTGATTAATAACTATAAAAATATTTCATTTCTAATAATATTATTATCTTACGTAAGTTTTATAGCTTTCAGTAACATATACTATATATACTATATAGCCGCCACTCAGTAAAATATAGAAATCAAAATCTAATTTAAGTTGTTCTCTACATCTACTTATATAACTCCAAAACGTTTCACTTTCATATCATCAATATAGCATTAATAATACATATTATGTATAATTAATGAAAAATAGTCACATCATGGCATTAACTACAATAATATTTCATTTCTAATGGTAATAATGTCATCAAACCGCCTCAAGTTTTGTAGTTTTTAATATCCAATACACAGCTGTACCCAGAAAATTACACACCACAGAATCGAACCTGTAAATTATTTTTGGTAAGTTAAGATTTTAATAACCAATTTAATTTGAGCTCTAAATATGTAAGCATTCTTGCAGATCATGACCTTCGTGTAAGATTGTTTACTGTAGTATGTGTTTTGTTTTATTCTGAAATGCCACACGGCCGACTTGATGCTCGCTTCGCTTCTCCTTTACAAAAAAGCGAAGGGTATATCAAGTCGGCCGTGAATGCTATTAGCTAGTTCTCAAAACTGACGATAGATGGATTTTGGAAAATAGGAAAATTATGTTTAAAAATTGACATTTCACTGAAAACTACTATTTTTCCGAAAAACTTTGAGTTCCAAGCTTCAAAATGAGGGGTCATTTATTAAAATCCGTCCAGCCGTTTTCCCGTAATTTCCATTACCAGTTCAAATTAGACAGGGACATCATTTTATTTTTACTAACATTTTTAATATTAACCTGTCTATACCTTTAGAGAACCGGAAACACCGCTTGCTTCCCCCTCCAAGACTGGAGTTCGATGATACTGGCGTAAAACATAAATCACTCTACTAGGTATAGGAAGGAAGAAAAGTAGTTCATCCATTTACGTAAACTAGGAAATATCGCGATTTGGAGTTTGATAATTTTCATTAGGTTTTTCTTTAATCAAAGTACAGTACTGTATTAAGAATAAGTGTTTTTACTCACGAAGTGAGTTATCCATGCGAACGTATTCATTATGCAGTGTATATTATACTGTCTACAGCACATTAGCGTACAATATAGAGAAAGAAGTTAAATTGAAAAATAATCATAATATGAATATTTAAACACAATTTTGAAAATGGTGGCCGTTCATTTCGATACAGGCTTCAGTTCTTTTGTGCATATTATCGCACTATAGACTAATGCATCTAATTCCAATTGCCAGTTTCGTCCTTCGTACTAATAACTCATGTTGAAATAATTCTGTACCTACTCTACGTACTGTAAATTCAATCTTCACTTCTGCCCGACCCGAAAATATAAAATTACTCAGACATGCTATCTACTGTCCGTCCAAGTGGTTATGCCGCAGGATTGTAGAAAGGAAGGAAATCACGTGACAGTTAATTACTTAACGAGGCCCTTTTATTTAAGTTAAATTAAACAGCTGTATAATATTACGTAAACTTCCAATTCCTAAGAGAAATTAATGTTTTCAGAAAAGAGCTAAGACAGCCCAGCTATTACAGAGGGGCGAGCAGAAGCAGGTGGGGGAAATCGGGATGCGACGCAGGCAAACGGACAGTACCTGTGCGAAAATATGATTCAATATTGAAAGCTCTTTCGTCACTGGAAAACGCGAACATATTTCTGGAACGTACTATACTCAGTAACTCAGTACTGCTTACTATCTGCGGTCTTGGTTCTGTGTGGAGTTGGAACTTCCTTAGTAGAAGGGGTGGGAGTGAAGTACATTCAAAAACTCAAGTACAATAAAAATTGTAGTAAAAATAAAATGATGTCCCTATATATATATATATATATATATATATATATATATATATATATATATATATATATAGATTTGCATAATTTGTTTTCTGTAGTTAAATTTATTTAAAATTATATTTTAAAAAGTTTATAACAAATAGCCTACTTACGGCATATTCTGAAGTATTGCTAATTGATTGCAATAAAGCACTATTTTCGAATCCATAATAATTTACATCACTACTCCGAATCTTGATCTTATCTTTGTGCATAAAGTAATATTGAAAAAATACACGTTACGTACAACGAAAGCAATGAGCAAGAACAATTACATCAATATCACTTTAGAACAGCGATGGGCGTTTGAGTGCATTTGCCCTCCGTGCGCACGGGGAATTCCAAGTGCGAGCGCTGTAGTGTGCCAGCAGCTGTAACAGATCTTACAGCTTTTAAATGAACTAAATTTAGGACTTCAGGGAAAAGAAATTCTTAATAGACAATTGGCAGATAGAATTGCAGCTTTTAAGGAGAAATTGCTGTTATGGATACGTCAAATGCAAAAGGGCGAAATATATCACTTCCCATCCTTATCTAAGCGCATAGAATTTTGAACAGTGAAAATTTCTAAATGAACGTATGTATTCTATCCGGTCTATTAGAGGAATTTACATCAAGGTTCCACGATTTAGATTGCCTGGAAATGGATTTTCGTATTTTTGCTACATGTTCTCATTCCAACTGATTATTGATAAAGTCCCCCCTTCATTATAGTGCGAATTGATTGACCTGCGATGTGATCGAGAGATGCGAGCGAAATATGATTCAAGGTCGAGTCTTATGCAATTTTATAACGGATTCCCAAGAGGACGCTTTCCCAATCAGCATAAGCTGTGTGAGAAAGTTTTGTATTTATTTGGTTCCACTTATAGATGTGAACAGTTACTTTCTATTACGAAAATAAACAAATCTCAAACAAGAAATGATGGGCTTTTAACGGCATAGCTTGTGCTAATACAGTTTCTCCAAATCTTGAGAAATTGAGTAATATGGATTAATGTGCAACAGACATGTTTTGTTTTGTGTTTAAGGAAGTGTTTCATCACTTTGTGTTCTTGTCTAGTTTGGTAGGATAACATTTTCTTTTGAAACATACAGTACGTACCGCAACTTGAATAAACCGGTTTTCGTGCACTCTATAAGCACACTCCTCTCGTAGTACACCGTGCAAGCACAGAGTGCATAACAGCGTATTCCGAATCTCACCGGTCCGGTGGCATCAATGACGTCACGTTGCAGCGAAATAAGGAACAAAACTGCTGGAAGGATCGATGCTGTTATGGCGACTGTACAAGTTGTTGTCTGTGCTACGCTAGCAAAATTTTGCGAAATTTCCGTACTGTCATCTCGTTCAAAGAAAAGATAGCATAAACAATTTATTTCTTGAACCGGTAGTAATAACGGGTCCGTTGCCATGTTCGCTCATAAGCCATTAACATATTGTTTTCACGTTGTGCTCATTACAAACAATACAGCAGAACTAAAGCAGAACACACCGCCATGACACAACAGTGCACGATGTCATTCGTCTGCTAATTCCCGCCCTATACAAGAACCAATCAGATTCACTGATGGCGGCTGATGGAGACTGCCACCACCTCTGCAAGTTGATGGCACCGGTGCGACACCGGTGGAGCATCAATGACGTCATCGGTGGAATTCGGAACACCGTGATGCCATCGGATTGCTCACCGGTGAGATTCGGAATACGCTCTAATTCTGCCCAACCCTGCTTTAGAACCTCCAACCTCCACACAGCGTTGCCAAACTTACTCATGCTCCGGCTTGTAACTGAAGAAGGCTTTGTATAGGATACTTTGTGAATTTGAGGGTTACGTATTTTATCGTCTATTTAGACTCTACTGTTACCGCGTACCTCCGATTTAATAACATAACACGCTTACAAACGTCATCGAGGATGTAAAATTTCGTCTTACACATTGCGTACTTGTTATTTAGTTATTATCTTGGTGAAATATCGCTGCGAACATTTCAGAGTGCGATTCACTGGAGCCAAATGCAGCTCAGTGATCACCAGCGAAAAAAAAAAAATGAAGTAACACATACGAGAGAAGTCTAACAAAAACCGTTTGCAGTTATGGTTGCAGAGGTCGATAATAAATTTAAAACATTTCTAATTATTAATTTGAATTCTTAGCTGCTGGGCTGAAATTATTTTTACATAATGTTAAGTGAATTAGCAAATACAATAAAATTAATTAGTAAAATACTTTGTATCTAATTATCTGTTTGTAACTTTTTACATTTTTTTTAAATTTTGTATACAGAATATTAATATTGCATGTTAACTTAATTAATGTAAATGATTCGCTTGTAATTATCTAATCTGCTAATTAAGTGATACCACTCGCAATTTAATACTGGCAACTTTCTGCTTTTAAATTTTGCACACATAAAATAATTAGGAAGTGCAGGAATGAGAACGGTGATAGTGCTGATACAACGTTAATATTTTATCAGAATGAATAAATGACGAAGCGTTTAAAGGTGAATATATCATTGGGGAAAAGGAGTAGAAAGGAAGCTAAGAAACAAATAAGTAAAGAAATAGGTACAAAGAAATAACAAGAAAGAGAAAAAAAGTTTGAATGATGTATAACAAATAAAAAGAACGAAGAAAGGGGAAAGGAGAAACAATAAAGGGGAGCAACAAAAGTAAGTCTATAAAAAAAGAAAGAGAGAAGCAAGAGGAAAGAAAGAAGAGCAACGAGAATACAAAAAAAGCAACGAGAAGGGAGAAAAGAGCAACGAGACGGCACAGAAGAGCAACGGGAAGGGAAAAAGAGCAACGAGAATCCAAAAAATGCAACGAGAAGTCAAAGAAGAGCAACGGGAAGGCGAAAAAGCAACTTCAAAATAAAGAAGAGCAACGAGAATTCAAAGAATAGCAATAAGAAGACAAACAAGAGAAAAGAGAAGGCAGAAAAGAGTAACTAGGAAACGAAGAAAATAAATGAGAATACAAAGATGAGCAACTAGAATGCAAAGAAGAGCAACTAGAATGCAAAGAAGAGCAACGAGAAGGGAAAAAGAGCAAGAAGGGAAAGGAGAGCAACGAGTAGTCAAAGAAAATCAATGAGAAAGTGAAAAAAGTAACGAGAAAGCAAAGAATAGCAATGAGAAGGCAAAGAAGAGCAAAGAGAAGACAAAAGAGAGCAACTAGAATGAAAAGAAAAGCAACAGTAATGCAAAGAAGAGCAACTAGAATGCAAAGAAAAACAACTAGAATGCAAAGAAGAACAACTAGAATGCAAAGGAGAACAACTAGAATGCAAAGAAGAATAACTAGAATGCGAAGAAGAACGACTAGAATGCAAAAGAAAGGAACTAGAATGCAAAGGAGAACTAGAATGCAAAGAACAACTAGAATGGAAAGAAGAACAACTAGAATGGAAAGAAGAACAACTAGAATGGAAAGAAGAACAACTAGAATGGAAAGAACAACTAGAATGCAAAGGCGAACAACTAGAATGCAAAGAAGAACAACTAGAATGGAAAGAAGAACAACTAGAATGGAAAGAAGAACAACTAGAATGCAAAAGAGAGGAACTAAATTGCAAAAGAGAGGAAGTAGAATGCAAAGAAAAGCAACTAGAATGCAAAAGAGGGGCACTAGATTCCAAAAGAGTGGAACTAGAACGAAAAAGAAAGGAACTAGAATGCAAAGAAGAACAACTAGAATGCAAAAGAGAGGAACTAGAATGAAAAAAGAGGAACTAGAACGAAAAAGAGAGGAACTATAATGCAAAGAAAAGCAACTAGAATGCAAAGAAGAACAACTAGAATGGAAAGAAGAACAACTAGAATGGAAAGAAGAACAACTAGAATGGAAAGAAGAACAACTAGAATGGAAAGAAGAACAACTAGAATGGAAAGAAGAACAACTAGAATGCAAAAGAGGGGCACTAGATTGCAAAAGAGTGGAACTAGAACGAAAATGAGAGGAACTAGAATGCAAAGAAAAGCAACTAGAATACAAAGAAAAGCAACTAGAATACAAAGAAAAACAACTAGAATGCAAAGAAGAACAGTTGAATGGAAAGAAGAACAACTAGAATGTAAAAGAGGAGCACTAGATTGCAAAAGAGTGGAACTAGAACGAAAAAGAGAGGAACTAGAATGCAAAGAAAAGAAACTAGAACGCAAATAAAAACAACTAGAATGCAAAGAAAAACAACTAGAATGCAAAGAAAAAGAACTAGAATGCAAAGAAAAACAACTAGAATGCAAAGAAAAACAACTAGAATGCAAAGAAAAACAACTAGAATGCAAAGAAAAACAACTAGAATGCAAAGAAAAACAACTAGAATGCAAAGAAGAACAACTAGAATACAAAGGAGAACAACTAGAATGCAATGAAGAACAACTAGAATGGAAAGAAGAACAACTAGAATGCAAAAGAGGGGCACTAGATTGCAAAAGAGTGGAACTAGAACGAAAAAGAAGGGAACTAGAATGCAAAGAAGAACAACTAGAATGCAAAGAGAAACGAGAATGCAAAAAAGAGGAATTACAATGCAAAGAAAAACAACGAGAAATCAATGAGGAGCAAGAATAACAGAAAAGAGGCAGCGGGGAACAAAGAAAAGGAAAGAGAAGAATGGAAGAGCAACAAGAAGGCAAGGAAGAGCAACGAGAAGGAAGAGCGAAAGAAATAATAGAGGCAACGAGAAACAAAGAAGAGTAATGAGAAGCGTAGAAGAGCAACGACAAGACAAAAAGAGCAAGGGTAAGGCGAAAGAGGGCAACACAAAGGCGAAGAAGTAACGAGAAGGTAAGGAAGTACAACGAGAAGACAAGGAAGAGCAACGAGAAAACAAGAGAGAGCAACGAGAAGATATGGGAGAGCAACGAGAAGACAAGGAAGAGCAACGAGAAGACAAAGTAAAGCAACGAGAAGAAATTGGAGAGCAACGAAAATAAATGGAAGAGCAACGAGAAGGCAAAGTAAAGCAACGAGAAGAAATTGGAGAGCAACGAAAATAAATGGAAGAGCAACGAGAAGGCAAAGTAAAGCAACGAGAAGAAATTGGAGAGCAACGAAAATAAATGGAAGAGCAACGAGAAGGCAAAAGAAGAGCAGCGAAAGGACAAGGAAGAACAACGTGAGGGAAAAGAAGATAAAGTAAAAGGCAGAGAATAGAAACGAGAGAAAAAGAGAAATGGAAAAAGGGAGAATGTTAAGAAAAAAATATGAATAAAGAGAGAACAAAAAGAGGAAAGCAAAAAGGAGAGGAATGGAGAGAGAAATAAATGGAAGGAAGAAAGGAAGAAAAAAGCAAGGCGAGGAAAGAAATTATGAGAAGATGAATAAACAAAGAAAGACCAAACCAGGAACAAAGAAATGAAAATAAATTAAAACAGACACAAAGAAAGAGAAACAAGGAAAAATGGATGGATTGAAGAAGGGGCAGTAAATATCAGGAACGATAAATGAAGGAAAGAAAAAGAAATGAAAAACTGAGAAAGACGGAAAGAAAAAGAACTGAAATAGTTGAAGAGAGCGAGAGTATGACAGTTGATGTTTGAAATTGGTTGCTTCACACAACCTAAGCTGCTGCTAGTTAGCTGTTGTGTCTTTTGACCAATCTCGTCTAATTCTTCTTCTCTTTCTGCTCACACTGCCTCGCCTCATGCTGTGAAAGCCTTATTGAAAAGACGAGAGATCAGAAAGAAAGGGAACTTCGACGTTGAAAACAGATTTCTCGGCCGACCTAGCCTGCATAATCCCATGAATCAAACTTTCAATTTTAAGACCAAGATTATTATTTATTTAACATCTGTTTTCAAAGCAATGGAGCAATGTTAAACTGAGGCAAAGTAAAACTTGCAACAGTCATTTTATATAGGATGAACAGTAAGTAATGCCATTCTTTTTAGGGGGATATTCTTTGAGATACTTCAAACAAAAGTTTAATACAATTTTATTCGTTTTTGCTTCCTTTCCGAGATAAAAAATGTTTTATATGACACACTTCATAGCGTGTTTTATTTCCCGATATGCTCAGTCAATTTAAGAGAGCAGTTTATTCCGAGGATTTACCAAACTGTAAGGCAAATGTCTGGTAATTCGTTTCGAATCTTCGGTCTTATTTCGCTAAATACCATCTCGCTATCACCAATTTCATTTATGCTAAATAACCTAGTAGTTGATATAGCGTCATTAAACAAAGAACTAAAATAGTAATATACGTTACAAGAGCGGTATGTTGACGTTTTCATGTTCGAGGAAAAGATTGAAAAAGCGAAACGTAGTTGAGCTTTTTTAATTTCCGAGAACATGAAAAGAAACATACCGCTCGTGTATCGTACATTATTTTGTGCGAAGATCGTTTATTACATACCTGAAAGACGAATTTTTAATTAGATGTAATGAAATCTCCATCTTGGTTTCTGTTTAATGACGGCAACTTTAGAAAACAAAAATATCTATACTCCAGCAGGCCGTGATATACGTCTGTCTTTTTTCCCCCAGTCTATAAATGCGAACTTAAAACAAACGGTAAGGTTATGTAATGATTTATTTTTCATTTTAATATTTTAACAATATTATTTATATAACATATTGCAGTAATAACATCGCCATCTGGAGTCTTGTTGATTTTTTCACGGATTCCTTAATGTTACTTGTATCAGGAATACAATAGCTTTCGTGGAGTAGTAGACTTTACTTAATTTTTGCAAATATTTTAAAACAATAATTAACATTGCAATTTAGATGAAATTGAAGTGGTAAGTTTCCAATTTATAATTATTACTATGTTAAACGTCTCTAAAAATAATATCTTAAAAGCCTAAAGCAGTAAAATGAATGTCGATCTTAAGCGGTAAGAAGAGGGAAATTGTTATGTGTGTTACGTTGGGAATACTGAATGTGGTATTTCACACTTACCGCGTATTGGTTCTGTGCGGAAAACAAGCAAATACGCACGATGTCGCACAAAATTAACTTCGTAGTGATGCAGGATCGTTATGTAACCAATTACAACAAAAGAGTAGAAATGTTTTGTTTCTCGTAGTCTATCGCCATTGTTTTTTCTGATTTGAAATAACGAGCAATTAAAATTTTAATTAAAAGAGTTACGTTTAATGTGTAGGGCTAATTACCTGATAAACATACCCGTAGGTACAGAAAATAGATAAAAGGCGACCAATAATTTATGAGAAATCGCTGTACACAAATAGGTGACATACCCAAAATCGTTTCTTCGTTAACAGAAATGCTAAAAAACGCGTACTTAACTTGGTTTCTCTGAGGTTCAAAACCAGGTCTGTAGCGAAAGACGATGTTCTCATAATTTATCGTGAGATTCGGCAGTGTGGTGTGTCGAAGTGGAGGCACAGGTGTTTCTACAAGTCTTGTGCCTTTTTCTATACGGAACCAAACTATAAATGGGTGATATATCATACGGACCTATTAACAAGAACACTGAGGGATCTGAGGTGGGGATAGAAATTGTCTTTGGGCATCAGAGGTATGCAAGGCAATAGAATCGTACAAATGGTGGAAGTGGCGGTGATGAGGCGATACTGAGGTGAAGAGGCAGGGGCGTACGTCTATAGAAATATATACAGGGTGTATCTTAACTTGTGGGATATATTTCGCATACGAATTTGGATTCAAATAAACGAGAGCTTTACTTTATACATAGACTTTATAATGTCTTCAAATTTTCTTTAGTTTTCATAAAGGATTACCATATCAACAGACCACGTGGTTCACCTGAGGGCCATGGTGACTATTTTAATGGAATATCTAACGATGTTTTACCCACTGTAAGGTTATTTAACATCGATAGCAACATGTAAATTTGAAGATTCTCCAAGCGATTACCTCATATTCTTCCTATAATTTGTGAAAAGCTAGAGAAACCCCGAAACTATAAAATCGGCTAAATTCGAAGTCATGCATGGGCATAGTCTCGGAGATAGATGTTTCGGCTCGTAGCGGCCATTTTCATACTCAGCTGTTTCCTGAACAAATACTCACGAAGAAGAACTTCTGCTTCCTGAACAAAAAAAAATGTTATGTTTTATTTAACGACGCTCGCAACTGCAGAGGTTATATCAGCGTCGCCGGATGTGCCGGAATTTTGTCCAGTAGGAGTTCTTTTACATGCCAGTAAATTTACTGACATGAGCCTGTCGCATTTAAGCACACTTAAATGCCATCGACCTGGCCCGGGATCGAACCCGCAACCTTGGGCATAGAAGGCCAGCGCTATACCAACTCGCCAACCAGGTCGACTCCTGAACAAATGTCAAGGCTTAAAAGACTTCTGTTTCCTGTACAAATACGGGAAGCACTTATGGGGTCGATTTCTAAAACGAGGTATTCTGCGTTTAATTTCCTCCCGAGTGTCATTTATATTTGTTACTGTTTCTTCAAAATATTTTAATTGTTCCACCTTTTCAAAGGATAAACTAATAATTTTTATATTTCCATTTCGTACAATATTCTCGTCACGAGACATAATCACATACTTTGCCTTTTCGGGATTTTCTTCCGAACCTATCTCTTTACTTGCTTCAAGTAACATTCCCGTGTTCTCCCTAATCGTTTGTGGATTTTCTCCTAACATATTCACGTCATCCGCATAGACAAACAGCTGATATAACCCGTTCAATTCCAAACCCTCTCTGTTATCCTGGACTTTCCTAATGGGATATTCTAGAGCGAAGTTAAAAATTAAAGATGATCGTGCATCCCATTATCTGTCTGTCTGTCTGTCTGTCTATCTATCTATCCATATATCCGTCCATCCATCTATTTATTTAATCTGACAGGATTAAGGCCATAAGACCTTCTTTTCCATCCTACCAGATAGCACATATAAATACAAACAAGAAATACAAACACTGATGAAAATAATACCAATTAAATTAAAGCCCTATAGAGGGTTAACAGGGTCAAAAGAAGACTATAGACGTCTCATCGAGCTAAAACAAGAAGAAGAAAAAAAGAAAACAGAGATAGCAATTATGATGGTGATAACTAATGATAATAATAATAATAATAATAATAATAATAATAATAATAATAATAATAATGGTGAAAATTGTTTATGATATAGTTCTTCAAATCACTTTGAAATAGTGATCGATAAGATAATAGAAGGTCAGAAAACATAATAATAATAATAATAATAACAATAATAATAATAATAATAATAATAATAAATACATTACATATTAATTGTGAACGTTACATCAGTATAGTTACAATATTTACTATATATCATGGGTTAAGCCGAAGTTGCGCAACCTGACAGGTGTTCAACAAGCAATTCCATGAACTAGAATGTGATTCTTTAATTAAAATTTGAATTCTGATATTGTCCGACAGTCTCTGACATGGTCAAGGAGAGAATTCCAGAGGCGTGGAATCGAAATGCTGAAAGATGATGAGTAGAAAGATGTTCTGTGCAGAGGAATAGAAAGAAGGCACATGTTTCGAGTTCGAGGCAGTGAAAGGTAAACAAAACGAGATGCTAGGTAAGAGGGTGCGGAGGTGTGGATAATTTTAAATAGTAATAAGAGATAGTTGAAGAATCTTCTTTCTTTAAGTGGACTCCAAGACAACAATTCTAGTGACGGTGTTACATGATCGAATTTTCTAATGTTACAAACGAAACGAACGCAGATATTGTGAACACGCTGTAGTCTGTGGGTAAGATTTAAAAAAAATCTGACATTTCTAGAGTCGACATATACTTAGGGGAATCTTGCCGTATATAGCCAAAATGTTCAAGACCATGACAATGTAAAGATATCTCAATTGCTTAACTAGCTCTCTTCTTGCCCCAGCAACTAAAACTTACCCTAGTACAAACCCTAGTAATGCCGCATTTCGATTATTGTGACGTTTTGTTAAGTGACCTAAGTTCTGAACTGTCAGTCAAGTTACAGCGAGTTCAGAATATGTGCGTCAGATACGTATGCAACATCCGACGATATGATCACATATCACCGTCCTTCGCAAGTCTTTCGTGGCTCCGACTTAAAGAACGTAGAACTTTACATTCTTTGTCTTTACTCTTTCGAATTCTGCACACTTCAACACCAAATTAAATTTCGTCTCGGTTCTCTTATCTATACTCTAACCACGACGTAAATACCAGATCACTTATCTGTGGCGCGTTAAGTATACCTCTTCATAGAACATCTTGTTATTCATCATCTTTTACAGTATCCACCTCGCGACAATGGAATTCCCTGTCACAAAGTATTAGGGGCTGCAAGACAATAAACACTTTTAAAAACAGCTTAAAAGATAACCTTCTTAGCATTTCACTCCAATCATACTGACTTAAACTATCACTGTCTACATTGTTACTCCTTCCTTTAGACATACATTCAAAATTGTCTCATAATAATCTCTTTCTATTATCTAACATTATTTGAAATATATTAACATTCTATGTATTTTAGCTTAATTCTGCTACATAGTTTGTATTTCAGTGTTTAATTAATAGTTCATAGTATTTTGTTGTTTAATTCGTAAATAACTTTTTTATATTTTCCCCGCCATTCATAAAATCTTTTGATATGATACCTCTTGCACAAAAGGGGAGATCTATAACTGAAACTTGATTAATATATTTCAGTATTATTTGTATTTATCCTGGTAATAATGAACAGTTTGACTCGTAGACATTTTGTTTTTCAGCATTAACTTCCCAAGATTGTACGAGATTTCGAAAAGAGAACGGCAGTTACGTACACCTTCGCTCCCCCCTCTACTACCATTAATGCACAACACAATGTCAATACGGCGGTTGCTGTCGTCTGCGATACAACGAACTTTTCTGTTGATTTTCGAGTTCGTCATTTTTTTTTCTAGTTACTATATGCTTATTTAAGTTGTGTTAACTCTCGCTAGTGGTTTTATGTTTTATTTTATCCGTCTTAGTATTTATTTTATTATTGTAAATATTGTTGGATTATTATTATTATTATTATTATTATTATTAATGAATTAATTTTTATTACTATCTTCGTATCATCTCCGTGACGGATATTCTATTATTATTATTATTATTATTATTATTATTATTATTATTATTATTATTAATGAATTAATTTGTATTACTATCTTTGTATCATCTCCGTGACGGATATTCTATTATTATTACTATTATTATTATGATTATTATTATTATTATTATTATTATTATTATTATTATTATTATTAATGAATTAATTTGTATTACTATCTTTGTATCATCTCCGTGACGGATATTCTATTATTATTACTATTATTATTATGATTATTATTATTATTATTATTAATGAATTAATTTGTATTACTATCTTTGTATCATCTCCGTGACGGATATTCTATTATTATTACTATTATTATTATGATTATTATTATTATTATTAATGAATTAATTTGTATTACTATCTTTGTATCATCTCCGTGACGGATATTCTATTATTATTACTATTATTATTATGATTATTATTATTATTATTATTATTATTAATGAATTAATTTGTATTACTATCTTTCTATCATCTCCGTGACGGATATTCTATTATTATTATTATTATTATTATTATTATTATTATTATTAACGAATTAATTTGTATTACTATCTTTGTATCATCTCCGTGACGGATATTCTATTATTATTATTATTATTATTATTATTATTGTTACAATTATTTCTAACATCAACATTATTATTGATCTCTTTAAAATTTATGTAGACTACTGGACTGTACCCGAGCACGAGCATATGCTCATTTCGGGTATATATTCATATGTATCGTTTCAAATGTAAATTGTGAATAAATTTGAATTTGAACTCTTGTATACATGTAGCTCTTATCTAAATCAAATTGTTGAATTCTTTGTAAGTTCATACATATGTATATATACACTTTTTGCTGGTTGAGTGGAAGAGAAGGCCTTACGGCCTTAACTCTGCCAGCTAAAATAAATCATTTTTTATTCTATTTTCATACCCCATACCTTCCCGGAAACTGTTCCCACGTGTTTTGATACGTCCTGTACCTAGCTACCGAAAGAAATCCCGTAGGTGTTACAAAGAAATCGATGTCATAAATTTCGGACATCTTGATCGAATCGAGGTGTCCAGCGATTTCCATCATTTTTGTACCAGAGGCAATATAAGGCAATTAAAGAAGCAATGAATACATCTGGTGCAATTTATTAGTTGGGCTATATAACTGATGCTGACCAAAAGCGTATGGCCGAGTTGGCGGCCATTGATCATCAGTTCGGACTGTTTCGGTACCCTCTATAAAAAGAAGTCGCACTGATATACGGTCCCGAGTTTATAACTTAGGTCGATCGTGATCAAATGACATACCCACAAATTAAAGGCACAACGCCTTTATAAGCTATTGGACATCTGGCGGTAATATAATGTAAACCTAATTTGAATAGCTATCTCCTTTCAATTATATATCGGTCGTCTGTCGTTGTCAAGGCAACCATTCTAATGTTACTATTCTATTATAAGCACTTCAGAACTAGTAATTTCTTCAATAGAATCTGGTATGTGTCCAAGTGTCTTTACTATGTTGTCGCAAGTTGTGGTATTTCTCATGCTAATAACATGACGAGAAACTTGATCTTAAAATTTTCGTTGTTAAAAATCTGAATAAACGTTTGTTATTAATGAAAAAAAAAATCCTCAGGGGCCGAGGATCGTACCCGGGACCCCCAGTTTTACGCAATGGGTCCTCTAATCATTCAGTTACGCAGGAGCGAATTTTTCTCCATTAATAGCAAATGGCAACCAACACAGATAATTCTGTACAACCAAAAAATTAATCTTTTCATAGACTGAATAAATGTATTTTCTAGATGATTACACTTTTACTACATCATATTACTTTCGACCAAAACCATACGAAAAGAAGTGTTTCAACCAATCATGCCTGTTTATCGCTACAATTTTATCACTTTCCTAGAATTTATTTGTTTTTATCACTTCCCTAGCATTTGTTTCTTTGTTTGTCAACATTTCAAACGGCAAATTCTTTACGATAAAAAAACACGTTTTGCGATCGTCATTTCTTTCCCGCATAGATGTCGACTGAAAATGGCGGTTGCGTTCAAACATTTTGGTGAAGCTAACATTAGCGAAACAGAATTTTAACAAGTCAATAAAATGAATACCTATTTTATTGTATTAGAGTACTTTATTTATTCTAATCTTTATATACTTTCCTCTGTTTTTATCAATTCCCTAGCTTTTGTTTCTTTGTTTGGGAACATTTCAGACTGCAAATTCTTTACGGTACTATAAAACATGCTTTGCGATCGTCATTTGTTTCCCGCATAGATAGTCGACTGAAAATGGCGGTACCATTCAAACATTTTGGTGAAGCTAACATTAGTTAAATAGATTTTGGTAAGTCAATTAATATCTATTTTATTGTATTAGAGTATTTTTTTCCTTCTAATATTTACATAGGCTGCTTTCTTTTGTTTTTTTTTTTTTCATCTTCCTACCATTTGTTTCTTTGTTTGCCAACATTTCAAACTGCAAATTCTTTACGGTACTATAAAACATGTTTTGTAATCGTCATTTGTTTACAGAAAACAGACAGTCAATTGAAAGTTGTCACATGTACATTTTCGACATTAATTGATACAAAGCTAAGTGCATATGATCAAGATTCAGTGTATTGATGTACGTAATTTATTACGGAATCCGAAATGGTATTTTATTTGAATTTCAGAATACCTCGTAAGTACTTGCATACAGCCACTTATAACTTAAAAAATTAAAAGTATACGTGTTTTTATTGATGGTACAAGGGAAAATAAATAAATACTTAAAGAAATGTTACTTGTACCAAAAATTAATGAAATAACGACGTACTTTCGCAGTACCCTATTCCAATCAATTAACCATTATGTGGGTAGTAAATTGACAATGTTTTGCCGTTTTATGTTGTTTCACCTCTGACGTGAAAGGTCTAGGATATCACATACATTTTAATTTCATGTGATTATCTGTCGTGCTTTTCTATAAATATATTTTCAGATTCCCAGGAAGCCAGTTTTAGTTTGAACCTCGCCAGTCACCATAACAATACTGTTATCCTAAATTATTTATTATAAATTTTCTAAACTTTAATTTTAAATAGGCCATGGCCAAGTATAAATATCTATGAAAAAATGAAGAAACATACCTTCAACATAATACGTAACAAAACACATCATTATCTCTTAAGTATATCCCAATTAGCGTAAACTTGGTGAACTTTAAATCCTGTATATACGAAGTGAAAAGAAACATGTGTATTACTAATTTATTACAAAATAAATAATATTAATAAACAAACCTTGAAAACCAACAAAGTGAGTGTATGCATCTACAAATATAGGCAGTTCTGACGTATAGCAGGCATTCCGAATCTTCAACAAAACTGCAACATTTATGGGATCACAAAACAACTGTTTACAATGAACTTGAAAATCAACGCGTAACTTTACTGATATAGCAGGCGAGACCCAACAATTTGGCTAGAATTCTGATACAACACAAAACACAAGTAAGACTATAAAATGTAGTTTATTCAATATTTAATATTTAGAAGAATTGTTCAGTCATTTTGTCATTAATAATATTCGTAAAAACTGCTAAAGAATGCAGCCATATTTTCATTTATTGTCTTGTTTTTATCGCCAACACGCACTTAGTTTATAACACATCAACAATTAACGTTTGGTACGACCGCGAAGATAATTCCATCCACACACACTTAGGCTATATTGTAACATTAATTTACATTGAAAATCGGCATCAGCACAAACACATGTTCTGGATCGTAGGCCTCCGTTTGACAGTTAATTACAGTGTTGCCGACGTATGGCTCCAGCTTGTAACTGAAGAAGGTCCTGTATCAAACCATTTATTTACATTCTTTGTTCCAAATAACCTCAGAAATGATCTCCATAAACCGGGGGAGAATTTCGGGAATCATCCTGTAGCCTATATTGTTTTTTTTTTATTTTATAAAAACATTTGCAAAATAATGCATACTATTGCTCATATATTTCAAAATTAATGTATCTTCACCAAACAGTTCGTGAAATATGAAATATTCAGGAAAAAAAAAAAACGTTGTTCACAGTCATAAATAATTGTGTGCCATACTTCATACCTGTTAAATTTAACAAAGTGAATATTATGCCAAAGATCTAATTAGCATTTTGAAGGAAAGGATCTTGAATCCGATCCAATTCTGATATCAGTAAACACTCTGTAAATCAAACTGCAACAAACATCCGTGTAAGACGTCTAAAGTGGTTTCTGGCAAGGTAGTTTCGGCTGGATGAAAATGTTACTTGTCAACGTGACCACAGTGGGTTTCTACCGTCAGCCCTCTGCTTTCTAATAGCGAAATAAATCAACGTATAAGATGAGCACAAATCCAAACCAAAATTTCCATCACGTTTCTAAGACAGTTTGTTTTTGTTACAGATATTTATGAATGCAAAGTGAATACTCCCACCGCAAAACCTGAGTCGAAAGGCCTGGTTACCAGGCAACAATTACAATTTCTTAATTAACTTTAAATCTAAAGGGAACTTGGGGGGGGGAAATGGGGAAGATCTGTTTACGTGCCATTTCTAACAATGTTTTTTCCCCCCTTAGTATATAGATGAGCAAAATGAGACACTGATGTCATGGAGAATTTATTTAAAGTTACTTTTTTTTAGAGGGTTATTTTACGAAGCGATAATTAGGGACCGGATTTTTATGTAATTACATATTATATTCCTTTCAACCTAACCGTATATAAATAACAAATGTTTGCTAATCTTGTAGGCCTAATTACTATTAAGATATTAAAATTTGATACTACATATTTTTACATATTTACCCCACATTACATATTATGGCTTGGTATTACAAAAATCTACATATTTAGGGGTTTTATTCATTTCTGCTTCTCTAAAAGGAAAAAAAAAAAGCTTCTGCTGGGGAAGTTTACAATTCGAAATACACAGATTTAAAAAGCCTTTTTACCTACCCAAGAAAGAATATATTTCGGGACGAAACATAACATTCTTAGCTCCAGGAAGTAATAGAAGCACTCACCCCATACCACCCACTGTAAATATGAGTGAACAAAACAATCGTTTCTCTACAGGTGTAAACTAATTTACGTTCAAACATGAAAAGGATTCCGATATTCCTACATATCATTAAATGTTTCGAGAGACATTTCATTTCATTTTTATTTGTCCATAAAAGAGTTAAAACCATAAGACTTGTCAGAGAGAGAGAGAGAGAGAGAGAGAGAGAGAACAATAATTAAAGCAGAAAACAATACTTGAAACAGATAAAAATGCAATGAATTAGAACCAATGTAAACCCACACGTATTTCATCTAGGTTTGTTAAAATTATTTTGATATATCTTTTAAAATATCTTAAATCATTCGCATTTATAATTTAATGAGGCACACTTCAAAGAAATACACGTCTTCCACACAGAATACTAACACTACGGAAATCTCCTGGCAAACTGAAGCGATTTCATAGGGCGAACCTGTTTCTCCCCCTCCAAATCGAATCGAAAAGGGCAATAAAACAATTTCCGCTTCTAGAGGTGGTTTTGATAGGGTGGTCTATTGCAAAATATAAACTACAGTAATGTCATTGAAGCTCACAGTGAAAGAAATGCACATCCCAAGTAAAATCAGGTAAACTCAAGCGAATTCATATCTCGAACCTGTTTCCACCCTCTCCAAATAGACTCGTAAAAAGGCAATAAAATAATTTACGTTTCTACAGGTGTTTCTAACATGGTGGCTACTTATACTAATATTGTTTTCACATAGTCTAATGGATAGTCACATGTAAAAGAAAGTAGTTACACATGAAATAAGGTGATTTTTTAAAAAGAATGCACTGTGCATCTCGAAAACCCGAAAACTGATGGAACATTTTGCTTATTATTTTTCAATTCAGGAGGTCGAAATTAGTAAGAATTTGTTAGTTTTATGTATGGTGCAAAATAGCTGTTTACCAGTGTTAGATGGAACTTACTTCACTTTACTTATTGGCTTTTAAGGAACCCGGAGGTTCATTGCCGCCCTCACATAAGCCCGCCATTGGTCCCTATCCTAAGCAAGATTAATCCATTCCCTATCATCATATCCCACCTCCCTCAAATCCATTTTAATATTATCTTCCCATCTACGTCTCGACCTCCCT
This sequence comes from Periplaneta americana, assembly GCF_040183065.1. Taxonomy (NCBI): domain Eukaryota; kingdom Metazoa; phylum Arthropoda; class Insecta; order Blattodea; family Blattidae; genus Periplaneta; species Periplaneta americana. The sequence goes on along the minus strand of NC_091122.1, from coordinate 24,780,271 downwards.
AAAGATCTTTTTCCCACCGGCCTCCCAACTAACACTCTATATGCATTTCTAGATTCGCTCATACATGCCCTGCCCATCTCAAACGTCTGGATTTAATGTTCCTAATTATATCAGGTGAAGAATACAATGTTTGCAGTTCTGCGTTGTGTAACTTTCTCCATTCTCCTGTAACTTCATCCGTTTTAACACCAAATATTTCCTAAGCACCATATTCTCAAACATCCTTAACCTATGTTCCTTCCTCAAAGTGAGAGTCCAAGTTTCACAACCATAAAGAATTTTATTTTTTTATTTTAGTAGGTTATTTTACGACGCTTTATCAACAGCTTAGGTTATTTAGCGTCTGAATGAGATGAAGGTGGTAATGCCTGTGAAATGAGTCCGGGGTCCAGCACCGAAAGTTATCCAGCATTTGCTCATATTGGGTTGAGGGAAAACCCCGGAAAAAACCTGAACCATGTAACTTGCCCCTACCGGGAATCGAACCCGGGCCACCTGGTTTCGCGGCCAGACGCGCTAACCGTTACTCCACAGGTGTGGACACCATAAAGAACAACCGGTAATATAACTGTTTTATAAATTCTAACATTCAGATTTTTTTGACAGCAGACTGGATGGTAAAAGCTTCTCAACCGAATAATAACAGGCATTTCACATATTTATTCTGTGTTTAATTTCCTCCCGAGTATCATTTATATTTGTTACTGTTGCTCCAAGATATTTGAACTTCTCCACCTCTACGAAAGATATATTTCCAATTTTTATATTTCCATTTTGTACAATATTCTCGTCACGAGGCATAATCATATACTTTGTCTTTTCGGGATGTACTCCCAAACCTACCTCTTTGCTTGCTTCCAGTAAAATTCCCGTGTTTTCCCTAATCGTTTGTGGATTTTCTCCTAACATATTCACGTCATCCGCATAGACAAGCAGCTGATGAAATCCGTTGTTAGATGGAACTCGAACACTAATTTGCCTTAAACTTAATAGTCTGCCTCTTACGTGTTTCTTCCAATGTAAGGAAACTGCACGCGTATAAAAGACACTGTTGCACCCAGAAGACTTTAACGTGTTCACGTAGGGAGGAGAAATGGGGTGTTCACGTGAGGGGACAGCCAGAAGGATGACGTGCTGAAACTTAACTCTCCTCTATATACTAAATGCGGAGGAGACATCCACATTTCAAATCTTGACAGGTAGTAATGTTTATGAGGAAGAGTCTGCAAGTCCAGACACAAGAGTGTCATGCGACGCGGACTCCAATATCTGCTAGAAGACGTTAATATGAATTACACGCTGAAAATTATCCAACTCCCAGGTTTAATTACTTTACGGACATTTCACTTTCACAGCACAAGTTTTCCTTAAGAAGCTACTGGAAGCTCGCTACTTCAACATTACCTAAACAGCTCTATTTAATTAATTACAAAGTGAAAGCAAATTCATACTCAGAATATTACATTATTCTAATTTTTAAATTTTATGTCCAAATCATTGTGGTTTCCCATATTTAGATGGGTAAGTTTTCTGACAAATTCCAACATTATTATTACTGCTGTTCCCATTATTATTCTTATTATTATTATTATTATTATTATTATTATTATTACTTACTTACTGGCTTTTAAGGAATCCGAAGGTTCATTGCCGCCCTCACATAAGCCCGCCATTGGTCCCTATCCTGAGCAAGATTAATCCAGTCTCTACTATCATATCCCACCTCCCTCAAATCCCTCCGGCCTCCCAACTAACACTCTATATGCATTTATGGATTCGCCCATACGTGCTACATGCCCTGCCCATCTCAAACGTCTGAATTTAATGTTCCTAATTATGTCAGGCGAAGTATACAATGCGTGCAGCTCTGCGTTTTGTAACTTTCTCCATTCTCCTGTAACTTCATCCCTCTTAGCCCCAAATATTTTCCTAAGAACCTTATTCTCAAACATCCTTAATCTCTGTTCCTCTCTTAAAGTGAGAGTCTAAGTTTCACAACCATACAGAACAACCGGTAATATAACTGTTTTATAAACTCTAACATTCAGATTTTTTGACAGCAGATGGATGATAAAAGCTTCTCAACCGAATAATAACAGGCATTTGCCATTGCCAATGTACTATTATTGTTTATTATTATATTAGTGTTATTATTATTATTATTATTATTATTATTATTATTATTCTTATTAAATCAAGGAGATGCACTATCAACTTTACTTTTTAACTTTGCCCTAGAATATGCCATTAGGAAAGTCCAGGATAACAGAGAGGGTTTGGAATTGAACGGGTTACATCAGCTGCTTCTCTATGCGGATGACGTGACTATGTTAGGAGAAAATCCACAAAGGATTAAGGAAAATACGGGAATTTTACTTGAAGCAAGTAAAGAGATAGGTTTGGAAGTAAATCCCGAAAAGACAAAGTATGTGATTATGTCTCTGACCAGAATATTGTACGAAATGGAAATATAAAAACTGGAAATTTATCCTTTGAAGAGGTGGAAAAATTCAAATATCTGGGAGCCACAGTAACAAATAGAAACGATACTCGGGAGGAAATTAAACATAGAATAAATATGGGAAATGTCTGTTATTATTCGGTTGAGAAGCTTTTATCTTCAGGTCTGCTGTCAAAAAATCTCAAAGTTAGAATTTATAAAACAGTTATATTACCGGTTGTTCTTTATAGTTATGAAATTTGGACACTCACTTTCAGAGAGGAACAGTGATTAAGAGTGTTTAAGAATAAGGTGCTTAGGAAAATATTTGGGGCTAAGAGGGATGCAGTTACAGGAGAATGGAGAAAGTTACACAACACAGAACTGCACGCATTGTATTCTTCACCTGACATAATTAGGAACATTAAGTTCAGACGTTTGAGATGGGCAGGGCATGTAGCACGTATGGGCGAATCCAGAAATGCATATAGAGTTAGTTGGGAGACCGGAGGGAAAAAGAGCTTTAGAGAGGCCGAGAAGTAGACGGGAAGATAATATTAAAATGGATTTGAGGGAGGTGGGATATGATGCTAGGGACTGGATTAATCTTGCTCAGAATAGGGACCAATGGCGTGCTTATGTGAGGGCGGCATTGAACCTCCGGGTTCCCTAAAAGCAATTTGTAATTATTATTATTATTATTATTATTATTATTATTATTATTATTATTATTATTAATGCTTATTTATTTATTTATTTATTTATTTATTTATTTATATTATCCTGAAAACTTACACAACTCTTCGCACTGTGTTCTACATATTACTGAATTTCATGGAATGATGTTTATGTATACCCGTATATATCTGTACTATATGAAAATTGTTTAGTATTAAATTTTCATGGCGTGTTTTGGGAAAGCCATTGATTTAATTCCCAATATGCTCATTCAATTTAAGAGAGCAGTGTATTATGATAATAAGTGATCCAAAGAATTTTAGTTATATCCTTTAAATGAGCAGAAATTTGATACGAACAAATGTAACATTGTAAAATTCCTTTGAAGGACGAAAAGTTGCATTTTGTTCGGATCAAATTCCTAACACATCACAAGGACGAAACTAAAATTCTTTCAATCACTTATTATCATAATACACTGCTCTCTTAAATTGATTGAGTATATTGGGAATTCAATCAATGGCTTTCCCAAAACACGCCATGAAATGTTTCATATAAAACAATTTATATCTCGAAAAGGAAGTAAAAACGATCAAAATTGTATCAAACATTTTACTTGATATATTTCTAACAATAACTCCCTGGAATTATTGACATTAAGGTTCACTGTGAGTGAGTGAGTGAGTGAGTGAGTGAGTGAGTGAGTGAGTGAGTGAGTGAGTGAGTGAGTGAGTGAGTGAGTGAGTGTACATTTCATTATTATTATTATTATTATTATTATTATTATTATTATTATTAACCTTAAGTCCTTGCATATTACAAATACGTCCAACCACATTGCAGAGGATGAAACTTCTCCCTAGCTATTCCGAGGTGTCTGGGGAATTCCCTTTTACTTTCAGTTAACTGGAAGTTGTTCTGAAGTCCAGATCACTCCAACACCGAAGATATTTCCCCTGCTTAATGCTCCAGTATGTAACAATGTGAACAACAAGACTTGTTGACATTCAAGATGGGGTGGAACAGAATAAAATGGAGAGGAAGGAACGGAGCAGGGAAGAGACGGGGGACGGGAGATTGATACGCCGCCACGTATTAACAAGGAGTAAGTGAAGTGAAGTAAGTGAAGGAGGACATCCAACGAAATCAGTCAGCGGCGGCTCCAGAACCTCTCTGCGAATTTGGTACACCATACTAGGCTTTCATTGTATGTAGAAATTCTTGGGAAAGATCTACAAAGAGAATCATCATTTTATCTACCTTTAAGTGTGTTGTGTCAGTGAACTGTGAAGTGTGTTGTCAGTGAAGTGTGTTGTCTAAGTGAAATGTGTTGGCAGTGAAGTGTGTTATGTAAGTGAAGTGTGAAGTGTTTTGCCAGTGAAGTGTATTGTGTAAGTGAATTGTGAAGTGTGTTGTCAGTGAAGTGTGTTGTGTAAGTGAAGTGTGAAGTGTGTTGTCAGTGAAGTGTGTTGTGTAAGTGAATTGTGAAGTGTATTGTCAGTGAAGTGTGTTGCCAGTGAAGTGTGTTGTGTAAGTGAAGTGTGAAGTATGTTGTCAGTGAAGTTTATTGTGCAAGTGAAGTGTGAAATGTGTTGTTTAAGTGAAGTGTGAAGTGTGTTGTCAGTGAAGTCTGTTGTGTAAGTGAAGTGTGTTGTCAGTGAAGTGTGTTGTGTAAGTGAAGTGTGTTGTCAGTGAAATGTATTGTGTAAGTGAAGTGTGAAGTGTGTTGTCAGTGAAGTGTGCTGTGTCAGTAAAGTGTGAAGTGTGTTGTCAGTGAAGTGTCCTGTGTCAGTAAAGTGTGAAGTGTGTTGTCAGTGAAGTGTGTTGAGTAAGTGAAGTGTGTTTCTATCAGTGAAGTTTTATAGTTTATAGTGGGAGTGCAAAGTATTTGAACAGTGAAATGTTTTTGAAGTGTTAGTGAAATCAAGATAGTATCAGTGAGATGTGTCGTAGTTCCAGTGCAGTGAGTGAGTTGACAGCGAAATGAGTGTAGTGCTGAAAGGTACTTGTGCAGGTATGAACATATCATACTCGTGGGTTTTAGTTCGAACTTAGGGTTAAGATACAAATTAGATTTACTTTAAATGTTATTTTAAGTGATCGTGCTTCATTTAATTTAGGATGCTCCTTGTTATTATTATTATTATTATTATTATTATTACTATTATTATTAATTTATTATTAATTGTATTTTTTATTAATTATGTTTATTATTAATTGTCATTATTGAGTGTAATTAGTTACCACTGCCACCGGGTATATAACCATTTGCAGAGTGAATAAATACATACATCTTTCTACACAAGTACTACAGCTCTGTGTATATAAAAGTTATACCAATAGTTTGCCAGTACCCCACATATTGGTCATCGCTCCGCCCGCGAAACTTGAAGCATACTTTTCGACAATGAATGCCATGGATTAGGTTGGCTTTACGAGATCTGGATCTGGTACGAGTATGTACACAGGCACCTTTTATTCATTCTGTTGTCCACCGCTGTGGAGTAACGCTTAGCACGTCTGAAACTAGCGGTTCCAGGTTCAAATCCTGACTGGGACAAGTAACCTGGTAGAATTTATCCCGAGGTTTTCCGTCAACCAATTGAAGCAGAATTTCTGGGTAAATTTCTGCGTTGTCCAAGGACTCAATTCGCCACCATAATTACACTTCAACTCTTTCATCATCATCATCATCATCATCATCATCATTATCGTTATCATCATCTCCGTTTCTTTTCCATATCTCGAGCTTTCTCCGATTTAGAGTCGGCTGAGGGCCACCACCGAAATTGAACCTCATCGTATGTGGTCATTAGTTGCTGGTGGTACTACTATGTACAGTGGGTTCACGGGACCGGGGTTGAAAGAATGGTAAAGGAATTCTGTAAGCACTAGGAGAGTTTGGAGTTCGTCTACAGGGGAATATGTAGTTTGAGGGTTTTAGGGTAATACAATACGTCCACTCATGCGGCCTACGTGCGAGGGGAGTTCCAGTCTGTGTTCTCCGTCTCAAGAGGACTAATAGAATAGACTTACTGTGCTGTGCCTAAGGGCACCGAGTCCAGGTTGTATCTAGTACCAGCCTGGGGTTAAGACTTAGCTCTGTCAGACGTGAGATAGGATGGCCCAACTATCAGCATCGGATTCACGAATGCCACCCGGACCACTTGTCAAACTGGAACATTCTTGCATATATAGGCCACTAAGAGTAAGTGAATGGATACATTCCGGATATGACTCTTGAAAGTCAGCCAGCCAGTGAGCCCAAATCTACTTACCAGGACGTTGGATCGCATGTTTTTAACTGTTTTTACTTCTCTTTATCCTCAATGATTCATTCAACAAAAGAGATAAGAAAAACACTAAAGATGTAGAAATACACAAAAGAGTAGGCAGAAAGCACGAAAGGGGAGGCAAAGATAATAATAATAATAATAATAATAATAATAATAATAATAATAATAATAATAATGTTTTATTTTAACCCATGTATTGTGGGTCCCTATCACCACGGCATGGCGCGTCCACAGGTTGCGGATAGAGGAGACGGCCTCCAGATATGGAGGGTAGCTGCGAATATATTGAATAAGCAGTCATGGACAGCCGATAAGGGGTGGTCCTCCAGCTTGGGGGTTGGGCGAAGGGCTAACAACCCATCACCGTAAAAAACAGCTTGTTACGTATCCCTATAATAAGCCTCGGAATAGGACTGATTCTCTGGCACGACCACAGCAAAGGAATAAGGATTTGAGATTTATGATAGAGACTGGATTAATCTTGCACAGGATAGGGACCGCTGGCGGGCTTATGTGAGGGCGGCAATGAACCTCCGGGTTCCTTAAAAGCCATTTGTAAGTAAGTAAGTAAGTAAGTTTTATTTTAACTGGCAGAGTTAAGGCCATTCGGCCTTCTCTTCCACGCAACCAGTATGATAGAAAATTACTACAATGCTATGAATATAACATAATTAATACAATACAATACTACAATACAAGACAATATAATACATAATTAATATAATACAATGACAATTCTTTTCATCTTCACAGCACCAATAAAATAATTATGTAACAATAATAATAATAATAATAATAATAATAATAATAATAATAATAGTAATGATAGTCATACCTAAATTAAATTAAATTATTAAACTCGATCACAATTATAACTTCAATTTGACTGCGCCCGTAAGAAATCGTTTAGCCTTTTCTTGAAAGTGGTTATTGTCTGGCAGCCCCTAGTCTTCTGAGGTAGAGAATTCCATTCACGGGGGACTGAGACAGTAAAAGAGGATGAATAGTGGGATGTTCTGTGGGCAGGAATTGCTAGGATTTGGGTCTCCTGTGACCTGGTGTCACAAAAGAGAAGATATAAACACAAATGAGAATGCAACAAACATAAAAGAGAAGGCAAATACGCAACAAAAGAGAGGAAAAAACACAAGAGACGAGGCAAAGATACAAAAAACGAGTCAAACAAGCAAAAGACGAACCAAACAAACAAAAAAAAAAAAGATAGAAGCAAACAAAATATTAGCCAAGCAACAAAAGACGGACCAAGCAAACAAAATACGGGCCGAGCAATGAAAAAACGACCCAACCAAACAGAAGACAGATCAAACAAATTAAGACGATGCAAAAAACAAATGACGGGCTAAACAAACAAAAGACTGGGAAACCAAACAAAAGGCGGGAAAAACCAAACAAAAGACGAGCAAACCAAACAAAAACACGCGTCAAACAAACAAAAAAGATAGAAACAAAAATAGGACGAGACAAACAAACAAAGGATGAAAGAAACAAACAAAATACGAGAGAAACAAAGATCTGGCAAACAAAGAAAAATCGAATAAAGAAGCGAGAAAGGGAAGCGAAAAAATAGGTGAAGGGAAAGAAGACGAGAAACAAAGGGAAAAAAAGAAAAAGAAAAGGAACAAAAGGAAGACACAGTGAATTGATAAACACAGAGCACATGTGAAAGAAAAGAGAAAAAAGAAAGAGAAAAAATGAGAGGGGAGGGAGCAAAACATAAAGTGATAAAGAAAGAGAAGCAAAGAAAAATTAAGAAACACAAAACAGAACACTATATCGTCGTCATACTTTGTCTTCTATAGAAGTATTGGAATGCAGGTCGGGACACTAAATGTCCTGGGTTCAGCCTTCGGGTAAAACTGAGACAGGAGGCACCAGTGGCCGTGTTTGACAACAGTGCTGAACTGAAAGAATGTCTCAAAACTAGCTTAGTTCACAGAGCACTTAATAAAAATTGCAATTAAATGCCTTAACATTTGAACTGCCTTGAAAATTTCAGTCTGTTGACTTACCAGTAATGACAGCACAACTAGGTGTTACGGATCACAAGCTACCCAGCATCATCTGTAACGCTAAGATCCGCCACTGTATCAATTTCTGCCACGTAGGCTACAAACACGTTGACAACGGACACATTTGAGTCCAAATTTCCTGCTTCATCCTCCTCCCCGTCTCCCAATCTATGTTACAAGTTAGGCAACTTAATGTTTTCAACCCCCTTCCTCCTCCTACTGGCCAACAGCCACTCTCCATCAGAGCGTCTCTCCTCTCACATTAAGGAGAGTGGGAAGACTTGTCATAGCTAATACAAGCGTGATGTAAATTAGGAGACGCCTAGCGTCGCGGAGAGGTATGCAACTCGCGCTGACATCTCAAATGTGATGCACCAAGACCGACCTGACGGGAAAACTTGAAGAATGGCCAGCAATTATATCGGACAGTGCTTTATGTTCGTCATCTGTTTAGATAAGTAAACAACAGGGGTTAAGATGGCCGTGCTTTACTGTTACTATGGTAATAAGGTAGGGTTCACGAATAAACGAAATCACGAATAATTTTCCGTTACAATTGATAATACTCGTACAATACAACATAATATAATATAATATAATATAATATAATATAATATAATATAATATAATATAATATAATATAATATAATATAATATAACATAATATAATATAATATATGCAACTAGTCGGATGTATATAATGAAGGAGGAAAGGAACTGGCCAACTCACACATTTCTCCTGGCCTACTTTCCTCGTAAGTGGTGCCTTAATGGTATCACTTATAACAGACAAACCTGTCTTCGAACACTTGATTAAACAACAACAAAACATATGATATAATATATGATACGAAACGATACATGATACGATACGATACGAAACGATACGGTATATGATATGAGATATGAGATATGATATATGAGATAATATATATGATATATTAGATATGATATATGAGATATGAGATATGATATATGATATGATATATGACATTACACTACACGACACGACACGATACGATACGATATATGATATGCTATGATATGATATGATATGATATATGATATGATATGATATGATATGATATGATATGATATGACATGATATGATATGATATATGATATGATATGATATATGATATGATATATGATATATGATATGATATGATATGATATGATATGATATGATACGATACGATATATGATATGATTTCTTTTTAGTAGGTTATTTTACGAAGCTTTATCAACATTTAAGGTTATTTGGCTTTTGAATGAGATGAAGATGATAATGCCAGTGAAATGAGTCCGGGGTCCAGCACCGAAAGTTACCCAGAATTATCTCATATTGGGTTGAGGGAAAACCCCGGAAAAACCTCAACCAGGTGACTTGCCCCAACCGGGAATCGAACGCGCTAGCCGTTACTTCATAGGTGTGGACGATACGATATGATATATGATATGACATATCATATGATGTATATGATATGACATGACATATGATATGATATCTGATACGACGATATGATATGATATGATATATGATATGATATATGATATGATATGATATATGATATGACATATGATATAATATATGATATGATATGATATGATATGATAATGATATGATATATGATGTGATATAATATATATGATATGATACATGATATGATATGAGGTTATTATTCTTCAAATTTCTTTGAACATAATATAAGATTATTATTCTCTATAATTAAACTACACAAATCTACACTACCGGAGCTATTACATGACATCTAAAGTAGAAAATCAATAATTTTGGACTTATCACTTTTTTCCCCTAAGTTCTTCATACGATATGATAACTTATATGATATAAAATGATATATGATAAAATGTAATGTAGCTAATTATTTTAAATTCCAAACAAATTATGATTGAAAGGGAACATATCCAGTACTTAATGAAGTTGGTTTTAATTAAACCTTAGTTACAGAGAAATACAATTTCTTAAAATAAACGAAGGTCATCTGGATTTTCTGGCTTCTATTCTCGTTTTGAGAGTCGAAATATTACAAGAAGGCATTTAGGCGTTCCATAAATTGATATTTCATTCTGAATTAATACATACATCTGGTTGTGAACCTGGCAGTTTCTGGCAGTGGCAAGCCATATTTCTATGATTTACATCTACACCAGTCGGACATACATTTGTAGAATGGCCAGAAATATCGGACAGCGTTTTCAAACGCTAGCAGAATGACAACTAGTCATGCTAAAAAAAAAAGTGACGGTTTCAAATATCTTCATAAATTAAAAGCTTATGACGGAAGTAACTACCGAAATGTGGAGTAAATAAAATAACATTCTGAGAATTTAATACAGATAATTTCTTTTTCGATGATTTTATGTGGTAGAAATGTCAAGTGTATTTATGAATTAATAAATATCGAATTCCTTTTATTTTCGTCATCAAGGTTGTTGGAGTCGTTCAAAATTAATGCCTAACTCTTTTCATTCATTTTATGGTTGCTATGACAACGCAGTCAACTGCAGAATCTAGCCTATTCCGGTTTTGTGAAGATTGTGATATGAATTCAATATGAAATAATTTAAAATAGAAACAATTTTCTTATCTGTACACCTTTCCATTATACGAGGCATAGGGAAAGCATCGTTGTGTTGTACGCTATTAACTTGTAGAAGTTTACAGAAATGCACGTTATAATCTTTTCTAATATCGAAAATTTATTTTCGGAATGCCATCTATCTATTAGAAGCGATTTCTCCTAGACAATAAGACTTTTTTATTTTTAGTGTTTGTTAGTTAAATTATTAAAAAAATAACGGCACTTGACAAGATTTTGATAAATTATAAGATTATTTACTTTAAATATAGTATAAACAAAAAAGAATTTAGTCAAAAACAAACCAGATGGTTTTAATTGAATTTGGTTGAGACTGTAAGGAAGAATCTAAGTGAGCTCCGAGCCTGTTGGCCACTTGCCTCACTCAGTTTTTCAACGTTTCTTATGGAGGAAATGAATAGTATTTTAATGTAGAAAAGTCCCAAGATGGGCATAATTTAATAGCCAACACATACGTAGAAAGTTCATCAATAAATTAATCAAGTATGAATGAATAAATGAATGACAGGGAAATGGAAGAAATCATTGAAAGGTACGGGAAAACGCGTCCCTGCAACGGAGTTTGGAGGTGAGAAAAACTGAATATGTGAGCTCCAAGCCTATTGGCCATTAGCCTAACTTCGAGTTTCACCAATAATGGTACCACCTATTGAGATCTAGCGGAATATTTCAAAGTTTGTCAATTTTTTTATATCTTTGGTTCTGACTTATCCCGTGGTTGGAAAGTTCGTTTACACGATCATAAAATCATATGTCAGATACATCAGTTATTCATAGATTTCAAAAAGGCATATGACTCGGTTAAGAGGGAAGTATTATATGATATTCTTATTGAATTTGGTATTCCCAAGAAACTAGTTCGATTAATTAAAATGTGTCTCAGTGAAACATACAGCAGAGTCCGTGTAGGTCAGTTTCTATCTGATGCTTTTCCAATTCACTGCGGGCTAAAGCAGGGGGATGCACTATCACCTTTACTTTTTAACTTCGCGCTGGAATATGCCATTAGGAAAGTTCAGGATAACAGGCAGGGTTTGGAATTGAACGGGTTACATCAGCTTCTTGTCTATGCGGATGACGTGAATATGTTAGGAGAAAATACACAAACGATTAGGGAAAACACGGAAATTTTACTTGAAGCAAGCAGAGCGATCGGTTTGGAAGTAAATCCCGAAAAGACAAAGTATATGATTATGTCTCGTGACCAGAATATTCTACGAAATGGAAATATAAAAATTGGAGATTTATCCTTCGAAGAGGTGGAAAAATTCAAATATCTTGGAGCAACAGTAACAAATATAAATGACACTCGGGAGGAAATTAAACGCAGAATAAATATGGGAAATGCGTGTTATTATTCGGTTGAGAAGCTCTTATCATCCAGTCTGCTGTCCAAAAATCTGAAAGTTAGAATTTATAAAACAGTTATATTACCGGTTCTTCTGTATGGTTGTGAAACTTGGACTCTCACTCTGAGAGAGGAACATAGGTTCAGGGTGTTTGAGAATAAGGTGCTTAGGAAAATATTTGGGGCTAAGCGGGATGAAGTTACAGGAGAATGGAGAAAGTTACACAACACAGAACTGCACGCATTGTATTCTTCACCTGACATAATTAGGAACATTAAATCCAGACGTTTGAGATGGGCAGGGCATGTAGCACGTATGGGCGAATCCAGAAATGCATATAGAGTGTTAGTTGGGAGACCGGAGGGAAAAAGACCTTTAGGGAGGCCGAGACGTAGATGGGAGGATAATATTAAAATGGATTTGAGGGAGGTGGGGTATGATGATAGAGACTGGATTAATCTTGCACAGGAAAGGGACCGCTGGCGGGCTTCCGTGAGGGCGGCAATGAACCTTCGGATTCCTTAAAAGCCATTTGTAAGTAAGTAAGTAAGATATCTTTGAACGCCAGTGTATCATGAGTGACCCCAGAGTGAACTTTTCATGTCAAAACGTTACAATTTTTCTCTCTTGTACCTCAAACACAAGAACGTTTCTCGTCAAAAAAAGAAAGAAATTTGAAAAAAAATTCCCAGACAGACTAAAGAATAATTTCCTAATAGAGACTACAAGGATGTCAATGCACTGAGGTGCTGAATGATTTTAGTAATCTATGCACAGTGTTGCAAACTCATCCGAAGAGCGACAAAGGCCGCCTGTCTGTCTGTCTGTCTGTCGGAGCAGACGGGGATCACCGCACAAATGACAGGAAATAGAACGAGCTGGCGGGCGCCGACACGCCATCTATCGGGGCACGATTACGACGGATGTTGAAGGAAGTGAAGTCCATTAATATTATTATCCCGGCCCTCCTCCCATTCCTTGTCATTTAACACGCTAAAAGCAACGGAACTATCAATAATTCACACCTATGAGCGTCTTATGCAGATCAACCCGGCGCCCCAGTTTCATATTCAAGACTGGGATTTGCCTCTGGTGATGAGGATTCGGAGGATGGATGACGCGGTCAAAAATGTTTGAGTTCATATCTGGAAGGCCGCAGCAGGACCAGAGACTCGTACCTGCAACCTGACGCGGGAATTAAAACCATCATAAACAACGTAGTTTACATTACATACTATCAAATGTAAGAGACACTTTTCAGATCAAGAATTAATATACTTTATTGTCACAAAACAACAACGTAAACGTAAATCTACGTAAAGATTAATTTTTGGTCCTACAGAATATATCTGTTATGGTAACAATGATTATTAGACGAGAAAAAATCGTTCCGGCTCCGGGGACCGAACCCAGGTTCTTGGTTCTACGTACCAAGTGCTCTAATAATTGAGCTACGCCGAAGTTCAATCCACAGCACTGGATCGAATCCCTCTCCTCTAGTATTTTTCTCTTTGTTGCCTGACTCCAAGTTCGACATCCATGTTGACATATAAAGAGTGCGGCAAAACATCCTCCCTAATTTAAAGTTTAAATAAAGAACAGATGGATCAGAATAAGGAAACTGTATTAATATGAATTGTATCTAAACAGTGGGAAATTTAGGTTTACAAGCATTGCCATAGCGATATCAAATGACATGCGCAAAACAACGAGAATTGAATAGGACATTTGAATACACGGAATTAACATTCAATTAGTGCAAATTGTAATCTGTAACGAATTCCAACTATGCCGTGGACGGGTGAAGAACGTGATTACGCTGTGGTATCGTTTCTGGTAAGTGCTAATTCCGTTGTCGCTGCTCAGATGTTTCCCGGACGCTTAATTCCTTCACGTGGCGACGTCCCCTGGCCAGCACGATCACCAGACCTTGCACACTGTGTTTTTCTATGGGGGCACCTTAAGGCTGAGGAGTTCAAACATCGGCCGAGGACTTCGCCAGACCTAAGAAATGCAATACAGGAAGAAATTGGTCTTATTCCTCACGAAATGCTAATTAGAGTGATTCAGAATTTCCGAAGTCGCATTAAACAATGCATTGATAGTGAAGGACACTACTTGAGAGACACGTTATTCAAAAAATGAAAAATTCCCATTGTTAAGATACCATTCATATTAATAAAGTTTCCTTATTTTGCTCCATCTGTCTTTTATTTAAACTTTAAATTAGAGAGGATGTTTTGCCGCACCCTTTATTAAGTCAACTGCCATTATACAAGGAGTGCACTCAATTGAGTGACTTGGTGGCCGGGATTCAATACAAATATGCACTGTTGGGCGGAGAATCTAGGTAAAGATTAATTTTTGGTCCTACAGAATGATTTTTCAATTAGAATACAATTTGGTTTCTAGGCTAAGTTGCTAATGATTCTAAATTTAATCTTCGAGGGAATAACTTGTTGAAAAAAGTCAAGTTTGATAGTCATATACTAGAGAAACTGTAATTTTATTAATAAAAATTGATAAAAATGGATGAAAGAAGCTGTAGGCATCGTTTTTACCCGAAAAAATCCAACCAAACACATGAAATATGTTACACTCTTTTCGGAATATGTATTATATGACTTTCTTGTAAGCTCGCCATCTATCCCTATCCTATCCTGTGCAAGATTAATCCAGTCTCTATCATCATATCCCACCTTCCCCAAAGACATTTTAATATTATCCTCCCATGTACGTCTCGGCCTCCTCAAAGGTATTTTTCCTTCCTGCCTCCCAGCTATATGCATTTCTGGATTCGCCCATACGTGCTACATGTCCTGCCCATCTCAAACGTCTGGATTTAATGTTCATAATTATGTCAAGTGAAGAATACAATGCGTGCAGTTCTGCGTTGCGTAACTTTCTCCATTCTCCTGCAACTTCATCCCTCTTAGCCCCAAATATTTTACTAAGAACCTTACTCTCAAACACCCTTAACCTCTGTTCCTCTTTCAAAGTGAGAGTCCAAGTTTCACACCATACAGAACAACCGGTAATATAACTGTTTTATAAATTCTAACTTTCAGAATTTTTGACAGCAGACTGGATGATAAAAGCTTCTGAATCGAATAATAACAGGCATTTCCCAAATTTATTGTGCGTTTAATTTCCTCTCGAGTGCCATTTATATTTGTTACTCTTGCTCCAAGATATTTGAATTTTTCCACCTCTTCGAAGGATAAATCTCCAATGTTTATATTTCCATTTCGTACAATATTCTGGTTACGAGACATAATTATATACTTCGTATTTTTGGGGTTTACTTCCAAACCTGTCGCCCTACTGCTTCCAGTAAAATTTCCGTGTTTTCCCTAATTGTTTGTGGATTTTCTCCTAACATATTCATGTCATCCGCATAGACAAGAAGCTGATGTAACCCGTTCAATTCCAAACCCTGTCTGAAGGCTTTTATTAATGAAATTATTTCTGACTTAAATTATAATGTTTTTCATTAAATGTTAATTACTCTTGTATATATTACTAGCCATACCCTACTCTTGGCTGCATTTGTTACAAATAAATAGAATCTACTTGAATCTATTATATTTTCAAATACAGGTTTGTTGTTACTTAGTGAATAAGCAGCAAGAAATAAAATTAAATTTGGGTACACTATTAATTAACTTACAGGATAGGGACCGATGGCGAGCTTATGTGAGAGCGGCAATGAACCTGCCGGTTCCTTAAAAGCCATTTGTAAGTAAGTAAGTAATGAAAAGGCTTCAAAATAAATTTCACACTAATTATGTGTTGCTTCAGCTATGGCAGTATTAAGTTGACCTCTAACGTCACGATATTCACATACAAAGTTGTGTGAAAATTGATAAATTGATTTGTAAGCAATTAAGACCATCAAAGGCCACATATTCACACGTGTGCACGCGAAACAGAGATTATATGGTGATTTAATGATACCTTCTCGTCATGTAGAAAATGAGCAACCGATTCAAGGTAAAAAAATACCCCATTTACATCCATTAACACTCTTTAAGAAGGTTTTTGTACCTGTGACCTCAGAAATCACAAGATGTAAGCAGGCATTTCAAATAATTTATAGTAGTGTCCGTTTTATGGACATGATAGCTGAGAGCTGCATAGTGATGTTCGATGTTTACGTCACCTTATAAAACCACAACAAGGATCTCTCATTGCGAAACAAATGTGAGCAAAATACAATAGAAGTTAAAAGAGAGAAACAGACAGCTGGTAAATATGAAGCTGGAAACTAGCTGTCGTAATGAAACTAGGGAATAACTTGTAGTTAACATTGAAGTTGTATTTCAGGTCTCATTTTTACGAACAACATGGCGAAAGTAAATGTGTTGTCATTAAGCTTGGCGGAAGTGAAAAGAAATTGAGATATAAATGTATAATAGCAAGTTTTCGTGCAATGGGAGACGGTAAATTAGGGTAGTGTTTGGAAATAATAATAATAATAATAATAATAATAATAATAATAATAATAATAATAATAATAATGTGATATTTCACAACATGTATAAAAGTGGTACAAAATGGCTAGCAAATTTTGTTTGAAACCCTCTATCAAGCAAAAGTGTTTCCTTCTACATGCCATAAATCTTCGATGTGGTTAATGCAAGACCCGAAATGACGATGTGACTGTAAATAATGTGTCTGTTAGTGTATGTGTATATATATATACAGGGTGTTTCCGAGGTGGTGTTACAAACTTCCAGGGACGATGGCGAAGGGCACATGTATCAATTTAAGATAAGGAACCATGGTCCGGGAATGACTGAGTCGAAAGTTATAAGCAAAAATAGTTGTGTGGAAATGGAATTGTAATTTGGCACCACGTGCCCTCCTTCCTTTAACCTTTGGAACAGTCGTGGAAAAATGGTATGGGTTGGTACTTGTCCCGATACATTCTGTCAGCTTGTCTATTGTTCCCATTGGCTCATCCGTATTAGGAAATCAGGTCTGTTTATTCCGCTCTCGTGTACTCCTCCATTTCACTAGGACTGATCGACTGGACACTGCAACTTTTACACATACACTGTTGCCTACAGACGTGCATATCAGGACCGACCATGTCCATTACACATTACGCTATCTGCATTGCTTTAGTGTAGTTTCCTGTCCCCATCCCTCAGAGAGCGCATTGAATAGAATAGTGTAAGTAGACAACGTAAACAACTTCAGATGAATACAGTATGTGTAAGATGTACAGATAAAT
Source organism: Periplaneta americana (assembly GCF_040183065.1). Taxonomy (NCBI): domain Eukaryota; kingdom Metazoa; phylum Arthropoda; class Insecta; order Blattodea; family Blattidae; genus Periplaneta; species Periplaneta americana. The sequence goes on along the minus strand of NC_091122.1, from coordinate 24,762,615 downwards.
ACACATAAATAAGGTATACAGAGGAATAAAATTATTTCATTTCCACAGAACTAGTTTGCTTGTAACTTTCGACTCGGTCATTTCCGGACCAGGGTTCCTTATCTCAAATTGATTCATGTGCTCTTCGCCATCATCCCTGAAAGTGTTTGTAACACCAGCTCGGAAACATCCTGTATATATATATATATATATATATATATATATATATATATATGAATCGAAGATTGCAGAAACAGCATAAGTATGTCATGAAAACTAAATTTTTCAGTAGACAAAAAACGGTATTACTGGTGGTAGACCACATCATTGGTTATAGTAGGCCCTACTGGCTCCTTCAGACAGAAGCCTAATAGATGTGTCGTTTTATACTATATTTATTGGAATCTAATGAATTGTTAGTGAAATAAATCAATATAATATATTAACTTGACATGTGCTGTTTCTGCAAGGAATCAAAATTGTAGTTTAATAATTTCAGTTCAGCTGAAGTTTATTTGTCAAATTAGGGCTATATAATATATGCATAGGCCTACTGTGTACTTAATACATAAGTTCAACATATAAATGAACTTATTTTTCCACAATAGGCCACTGAAGAATGTTATTGTAAAATTCTTGATATTCATGTGGTATGTAACGCATTAGTTTGCGTATATCGTCAAGCTTCTTTCTTTGAATTGCCACGATTTTATCTGGATATGCCAATGAAGAAGGTAAATATGGTATTCTCCTTTGTACTTACAAGCAAATATTCTCATGGGGGCAGATAAAAAAAAATAATCTTTTTTCTTCCATCGTTTTAATAAAATCAAAAGAAGTGCTTACACAAATTTTGGCCACTCGAGCGCAATTACGAGGGCCGTAAAAAAATAAGTTTACAGAAAGAGAACAAATTTCATAGAAAAGTTTTATTGGAACAGATGTAGTAATTGTTGAGATATTTTTCAACGTATTCACCACCAGAATTGGGACATTCGTCATTCAGTGGGATCAGTTTTTGTATCCTTGTGTCGTAGATGTCTGCCGTCTGGAATCGAAAGCAATGTGTCGGCATATGTCTTTGACATTAATTGTTTCTGCGCGCTTCCAGGATTTCACAGGTCTCCAAATGTGAGACGGCTATACTGACATATGTGGTTTCTGCATGGAATGATAGCCCTATATCAACAGTCCATGAAACTCGAATGAACTCATTTCGCCACAAATAGTGACATGTGCTGTTACTGCAATCCCTGATTCATATATAAGTATAATATGACAATGTACTGTAGAGAGAAGAAAAAATTAAAATAGAGAGAAGGTACAAAACGAGATGAAAATCATAGATAGAAAAAGAGCATTACATAGAAAGAACAGAAAGAGACTCAAGAGCAGAAAAAGACTATGAGCAGGAGGAGAGAAAGATCAGAGAAAGATTATGAGCAGGAGGAGACAAAGATCAGAAAAAGACTATGACCAGAAAGAGATAAAGAGCAGAAGGAGACAGAGGAGAATTATCCAAAAAAACAGGAGACAGAGAGCAGAAAGAGAAAAATAACATGGAACTAAAAAGAACACCAAGGAAAGGAGAGGAGAAATAAAAGAAGAACGAAAAGAAAAGAAGAAAAGAGCACAGAATGACAGGAAGAGGAGAAAGGGACGAACAGAAAGAGACGAAGAGCAAAAATAAAAGAACAGAGAACAGAAGTATAGAAAGAAAGTAACAGAAAGAGAAGAAAAGATGATAGGAAGTGAGAATAGAAAGAGACGAGGAGCAGAAAGCTGCGAAGAACAGAAATAGACGAAGAGCGGAATGAAGAGAACTAGTATAAAGGAATAATAGAAGAGAACATCAGAAAAAAAGAATAATAGAAAGAAAAGGACAACTGAAAAGTAAACGAGAAAAACGAAGCTGAGGAAGAAGAAAGAATAAAGTGACGAAGAGCTAAAAGAGACGAAAAGTGATGAAAGGGGAAACAGGAATGAGAGCAAGAAAAAGGCAAATGGAAAAACCAGAAAGAAACGATGAGAAGATGCAGAAAGAATAGGAAGAAATGCAGAGCTGAAAAGTATGGAGGAAGAGCGAAAGTATGAAAAGTGGAAAAGAATAAAAAAAGTAAATTAAGAGGAGAAGTAGAATTAAAAATAAAGTTGAATGAAGAGCAGAAGCGAGGAAGAACAAGAGAGGGGAAATAAAAGAGGAAGTTTTAAGTCAAAGAAGAAGGATGGAAAGTCATATAAAGATGGTGAAACAGACTGAAGAAAATGAAACGAAAAATGGATCTTTAAAAAGAAGGAATGAAGACGGTAGGCGAAGGACAGTGGAAAAGGAGAAGGACAAGGATTTACAGAATGAATTATTAGGTATAAAAATGAAGGTGGAATAGAGCGGAAGAGTAGAAAGACAAAAAAATAGGAACAAATACTTTATTTAGATACAAACTCATTATTACGTCTTTGTTTAATAACATAAAACACAGAGATTGTTCATTATTTATTCACAACCGACGCAGCTCTTCTTGAAGAAGGAAGCTAGCGGCTCATTACGAATTCCGTGTGCACTGCATATTGATTGATTTACAGGGGACAATCCTTGCCCTTGTGTACACCGTGTTGAACATGTGTTTACACCCGCCCAAACGCTGGTTACAAGGCGTTAGACGCCAAAATATGGCCGGATAACTTATCATTGTGTGGCGATGATGATGAAGCAAGATACATGCAGGGAGGTGTCGTACTATAGGGGTGTCGCCCTCCCTTGTTGTCCACACCTATGCGGTCAGCGCCAGAGCCGTGTTCAATCCAAGTGCGTGCCGTGAAAATGCTTATGTAAACACCGCTTTAATTGAGTCTCAAATGTCACCAGCGCCATTATTTGCAATTACACGCTGACGTCACGTCTATTCATACTTATTACACTTCAAGGTAATGAAAGGTGTTTTAACTAAGTACGGACTACTGGGGAGTTAATATACTAGCCAAACAGGATGATCCAATCCACTGCAACTGACTACGAAAAAATATTTATTTATTTTATTTATTTTTTATTTACTTATTTACTTATTTATTTATTTAATTATTTAAACATTTGTTTATTCATTTATTTACTTATTAATTAATTAATTTATTTATTTATTCATTTATTTACTTATTTATTTATTTATTTAATTATTTGCTTAATTATTTATTTATTTATTTACTTATTTATTTACGTATTTACTTGTTTATTTATTTATTTATTTATTTATTTATTTATTTAACCTGGTAGAGATAAGGCCATCCGGCCTTCCCTTCCCCTCTACAAGGGGAAAATATCTAGTGTGACTGAATTTGACACTGTATTGGACTGAATTGGAATCAGACACTGCAGTGAACTGAAATTTTGAAGACGAATGTATGAGATTTCGAGTCAAAAAATGCCAATTTCTAAAACTAGCAACTACTAAATGTAGATAGGCCAAATAAAAATAATCGAGATGAAATTGAAATACAAACTGCTGACCCATTTATACGCGAACTGCCGGCCAAACAAGTCACTCAGCTGAGTGCGCTCCTAATATAATGGCAGTTGACATTGGACATATACGTCAACATATATGCCTAACTTGGAGTCAGGCCACAAAGGGAAATATTGAAGGACGAGGGTTCGGTCCGACGTTGTGGATTGAATTCGGCGTAGCTCAGTGGTCAGAGAGCTTGGTACGTAGAACGAAGGACCCGGGTTCGATCCCTGCGCCGGAGCGAATTTTTCTCCTCAAATATTAATTGTCAATATTACAGATATTATTCTGTACGACAAATTAATAAATCTATAATATATAATTACTTATCCAACTTTCATTATTCACTTTCATGTTGTTTTATGATCTAGATATTAATGTAATAACTATGTAACCAATTGTATTCAATTAGAATTAGAGTCTGGCTGGGCGGAAGAGAAGGCCTAATGGCCTTAGCTCTGCCAGATTAAATAAATGAATTATTATTAAGACTAACTGTTGTAACTTTCGAGTAATACCGCTTTTGTTGACATCGTACAACATTTCAGTCAATATTATTTTGAGAAGATTAACTCCATATATAGATGAAATTATTGGGCATCATCAGTGTGGTTTTTAGGCGTAACAGATCGACTATTGATCAGATTCTTTTTGTATTCGATAGATATTGGAGAAAAAAATGGGAATATAAGGGTACAGTACATTAGTTATTCATAGATTTCAAAAGGCATATGACTCGTTAAGAGAGAAGTTTTATATGTTTTTCTTATTGAATTTGGTAATCCTAAGAAAATAGTTCGATTAAGGGGTTATCTACAGCTTACAGCAGTAAATGTTTGGAAATATTCAAACTTTTTCCTCCATTACTGTATCTTGCACATTAATGAAAATTGGTATGTGTAAAACACTGTCCTTCTGCTATATGAAAAAAATATTTTTACGATTAAAAAAATTATTTATATATTTTTTTTCACAATTCAAAATGGTGGCAGATCACTGTGCAGCGGTGAAGCGATTCCCTCATAACTCATAAACTTGTTAACTTCTTTATGTTCTCTCTCTCTTATTTTATTGCTGAAACTCATGTTTACAATATCATGCTCTTTCAACTACATTTCTTAATAAACAATATTTTTTTTTATTTTGTGTTAGAAAAAAATACTAATATTTTGACATTTTTATTAGTTAATTTTTATTAGAGAATCTAGCGAAAGTAGAGAAGTGAACTTGCATCATACTGTAGATATGACATGCATAAATACACACAAAAAATTTCATCACATAATGTTGGATAGTTCCTGAGTCATGTGGGAAAAGCTTCATGAGCTGCACAGTGAACTGAATTTTGGAAAAAAAGGGTTACACACATACTAATTTTCATTATTGTACAAGATACAGTAATGGAGGAAAAAATTTTACTGCTTTAAGCTGTAAACCTAACTCCTTAATTAAAATGTGTCTCAATGAAAGGTACAGCAGAATCCGTATAGAGCAGTTTCTGTCTGGTGCTTTTCCAATTCACTGCTGACTCACGCAAGGAGATGCACTATCACCTTTACTTTTTAACTTTGCTGTAGAATTAGGAAAGTCAAGTCAAGTCTATGCGGATGACGTGACTATGTTAGGAGAAAATCCACAAATTAGGGAAAACACGGAAATTTTACTTGAAGCAAGTAAAGAGAGAGCCTTTGGAAGTAAACCCCGAAAAGACAAAGTATATGATTATGTCTCGTGACCAGAATATTGTACGAAATAGAAATATAAAAACAGGAAATTTATCCTTCGAAGAGGTGGAAAAATTCAAATATAGATAGAAAACAAAAAATGCGAAAACAAATGAATGAGGTGTATAAACAAATGAATACTCTCCCATATTTAAGTATAAAAATATAAGTTAGGGGTGCCATTTGAAATTTAAAGGTGGGGTGGCTGAATTCAATTTAAATAACTGGTTATTTAGACTGTGCAGTTTTGAAATGAAAGCCCTGTATATGATGATTAACGACGACACCGTGTTTTCAAGTCCTCTCTTCATATCTCTGTATTGGCGTTGTTCCGGCACGTGGTAGGACTAAATAAGTAAAAGCACCGGGCTCCTCGGGGAATGAACCACGAAGCGTCAGAGAACTATGCCAGCACGCAACTTGTCCTTTAGGCAAGTGGTGCCATCTAAGTGATTAACTGAGTGACACGCCATGGAAATAATTAACTGCACACCTGACGCACAATTAAATTAATTAGCTAAGTAAAGTGTAGAAACATGGAGTCAGTTCAGACGGAACGAAGTAGCGACAGGAGAGGATCAGAAGGAACTGGTCGAAAAGAGCAAGGACAACGAGGGAAATGAGAATGGGAGAAGGATAAGTGATAAATGAAAAAAAAGATAAAGTGGAACAGAAAAAGTAGAAGATCAGAAAGTGACGAACATAGAACAGCCAGTGGAGAGCTGGAGAAGGGAAAGAGAAGAGATGGGTAAGAGAAAAACAAGTGACAAGGAAGAAGAGAGGGGAAGAGTCATTAGAAGAGAAGAAAACCAATATAAGAAGGACGAAGGAGCAGAAGGGGACTACAGAGGAGAAGAGAACACGAGGGAGCAGAAGAGATAGATGGATGGATGGATGGATGGATGGATGGATGGATGGATGGATGGATGGGTAGGTAGGTACACAGGTAGACAGATAGATTAGCCTAGAGTAGATCAGATTAAATTAGACGGACAGACAGAAAATAGACAGACAGACAGACAGACAGACAGACAGACAGACAGACAGACAGACAGACAGACAGACAGACAGATAGATAGATAGATAGATAGATAGATAGATAGATAGATAGATAGATAGATAGATAGATAGATAGATAGATAGATAGATAGAGAGGCACGCAGGCAGGGAGGCAGATAGATTATTCAATACATGACCACATACATGGATGTACACGTCAATTACATAAAAAAGAAGAAACACAATAACATTTAAAAACACTACAAATTAAAATATATTTAAAATAAATAATATAATCAAGTAGTATTGCATATTATGTCATAATTTGTTATTTAAGAATTCTTTTACTGAATAAAAACTTTGATCAGTTAAAATCTCTTTAAATGTTACATAAGGTAAAGTTTGTATCTTCAATGGTAACACAAGTCTATGATCTTTTAATTGAAAACAGATGTGCATTTCGTGTATTGTAATTATGATAATTAAATTCTCATTCTGTTTTAAGAAGATTAGAAACGATAGAGGAGTGGAACGAAGGAACAGAAGAGGATGAGGGAGCAGGAGAGAGAGACGACAGGGAATAAGAGGAACAAGAGAGAAGAGGAACAACAGAGGAGAAGGTGTCAAGGGAGCAGAAAAGGGGACGAGAGAGCAGAGAGGGACGAGGAAACAGATGAAGGAAAAGAGAGTGGAGAAAGGGACGAGGGAACAGAAGCGTCGGGAGGGATCAGAAGGGGACGACACAGGGAAAAAAAGTACTGGAGAGCAGAAGGACGATAGAGAAGACAGGTAGCAGAAAGTGTGGCGAGGGAACAGAGAGATTGACGAGGAAGTAGACAAGGTGACTAGGGAACAGAAGGGGACGACAAAGGAAAATGGCAAAGACAAAGGATAAGGGGAACGAAAGAGACAAAAGGAACGATAGAGGAGAAGGTGCGAGGGAGCGAGGACGAGAAAGTGGAACGAGGACGAGAAGGGTAAGAGGGACGGGAGAGAGAAAAGAGAGACGAGAGAATAAAAGAGGAAAACAGAAGATAAGAAGAAAGGCGAGGGGACAGGGAAAAAGGGACAGGGACGAGAGAGAAGATATGGAACAATGGAAAAGGGGAGGAAGAGCAGAAGAGAGCACAGGGAGCAGAATATGGACGAGAGGGCAGAAAAGTGACGAGGAAATATAAAGGTGACTACAGAACAGAAGAGGGACGAGGGAGCAGAAGGAAGACAGTTGAGAAGAAAGGTGAAAGAGGATAAGTGATAGAGAACAGAGAAGTGGGATGAGAACAGAAACGTTGAGCAGAGGGAAAGAACGGTGATGAAATGGGAGAATGTAGAAAGGTAAATGAGATAGAGAAATTGTGTACAAAAGATTGGTAAAAGAGGAAAAATACAGTGAGAATAGGAATGGAAGGCACAAAAATGAGATTACAATAGAGAAAGTAGAAAAAAACAGGAAAGAAAGAAATCTATAAAAAGAAATGGGGAGAGAGAAAAAATGTAAATCGGAAGAGAACGAAGGGAGGTAGTAAAACGAATAAAGAAAGGCGAGTAAAATTAGAGAAAAAGGAGAAAGATGAAAGCGAATGGAATAAGATACAGAAATAGAGGAAGAAAGGAAAGGGATGATGGGAAAGAGAAGATTTAAGAGGAAAATGGAATCAGACGGTGAAAAGATAAGTACATGCCGAGAGAAGAGAAGAGAAGAGAAGAGAAGAGAAAGAGAAGAGAAGAGAAGAGAAGAGAAGAGAAGAGAAGAGAAGAGAAGAGAAGAGAAGAGAAGAGAAGAGAAGAGAAGAGAAGAGAAGGAGAGAGGAGAGGAGAGGAGAGGAGAGGAGAGGAGAGGAGAGGAGAGGAGAGGAGAGGAGAGGAGAGGAGAGGAGGGGGAGGGGAGGGGAGGGGAGAGGAGAGGAGAGGAGAGGAGAGGAGAGGAGAGGAGAGGAGAGGAGAGGAGAGGAGAGGAGAGGAGAGGAGAGGAGAGGAGAGGAGAGGAGAGGAGAGGAGAGGAGAGGAGAGGAGAGGAGAGAGAGAAGAGAAGAGAAGAGAAGAGAAGAGAAGAGAAGAGAAGAGAAGAGAAGAGAAGAGAAGAGAAGAGAAGAGAAGAGAAGAGAAGAGAAGAGAAGAGAAGCTTAAAAACTGCATGATTTGCGAGATTCGACGTACGAAATGAGGAACCCTTGCGGACAATACTTTGACAAAAATACTGATAACACTTTTATCATATACGATTACAGAAATGTGGAAGCAATATTTCGTTGAATATCTGACACTTCCTAGAAGTTTTATACGTATATTTGGATACAGTACATTAGAGCTGAACAAATCAATGCGCTATTTCGACACAGTTTAAAGATAATTTTGGTGATTTTATGTACCGAAGCGAATAGCAGCAATTACATAAGTAAGGGTTTCAGATATTTCGGCCTTGGCATCTCTCTGGCACAGCGCGAAAAAAAATGCATAATTGTAAATACAAACATTTATGTTAAAAATAGCATTTGCTACGCAAAATTTTACTAACAACCAGTGTTTCTCAGAGGTTTCTAAATGTATTTCTAAACATGAAATAGTAACTGTCAAGGAGAAAACACAAGTTAAATAATCACCTCTGTAATTTTGTTACAAATAAATAGTAATTAAGACATAATACCGTTTTATTTTACCTTGTAAGATGGTAAGTTATTGCCTGCAATGAAAACCATATTCATACGTCATTCGCATCCAAAGAAGACAAATGAATATCATAAGATAATTTTATTGTTCATGATCTTTCAACAACTAATTGAAATTAAATCACTTTTTTGTTTTGAATTTATATAGACAACGCTTGATTTGTAATTTAACAAACAATAAAAATTTATAAATAAATTTCTTCTTTTCTTTCTTCTTCTTATGATGATGAGGCTTAGTCCGTTGTTCCTCTAAATTGATCCAGTTTTTTTATATCGACGTCCCACATTTCCAAGTCATCTTCTTTTGTAAAATAACATTTTCTTTGACTACTACACTTTTACTACGTCATACTACTTTTGACGACTTGTTTCAACCAATCATGGCTACCTATCCTATCATCTCCCAGTATTTGTTTTTATTACCTCCTTAGCATTTGTTTGTTTTTTATTAACTTCCTAGCATTTTTTTCTTTATTTTCCAACATTGTACTATCAATAACTGTACCTTTTAAAATGATTCATGTTTATTTCATCATCCTTAATTAAAACGTTTCTATCATTTATCTTGTTTATATGAGTAGCTTAATATCAAAGACGGACATCTGTCATCTCCACAGTTTTGATCTAGAGGCAATTTTTTAATTCACAGTGTTCTTTGTAATATTTAACACAATTTATCTTATAAATGCAGTGTTAGAGTTTGCATATGGTTTCACTATAACTGGAAAGAGCATGAAAAATTGTATAAAAAACCACAGCAATCTAAATTTCTATTGAGGTCAGATGTCCATCTTTGATATTAAGCTACTCATATCATTTAGGTTATGTTATAGCTTCTGCTGTATGAGATTATGGATAGTTACGTATTAGAAATTGTTTAATATAATATATTGATAATTGAAGTGGAATGCAACTGTTTTAATAAAAATGAAACTGAATCAACAAAGCCTTCTTGACTAGTAATCGTCCATAGAGTTCAATGAAGATTGTATAGTTGGCACAACTGGTAACAAGAGAACAGCTCAAAACACACTACTGCCATCTAGCGGAATATTTGTAATGACGGGATGGTGCAATAATATATTTTCAAGACAGTTTAGTAAGTCAATTAATATTTTATTGTATTAGAGTACTTTATTTCTTCTAATCTTTATATACTTTCTTCTAATCGTGTAATAGTCAATTAAATCCCACTCGAATTTTGATTTTCTCTAGATAAATCAAAACCTCTAGTGAGATTACTGTTGATAATAATGTCAACTTCCATATTGTGTTCATGTATCAGCCATTTTACGTGCCTTCTTATAACACTTAGGGCCAGTTTTAAATGATAAATAATTAACGTCGGGTTAAGAAATCAAATTAATCTTCAGTTATAGTTAACTGTAAATTTTTGGTTGTATAAATATTAATTTTATGTTATTTTATCTTAATTTCAAGTTAAATATAATTGATGAATCAAGTAATCATATTAACTTAAATTTAGAGAAAATATTTCCGAAAAAAATGAAAAAAGATTAAATTTCTTTCTTCTTATAAGTAATATGGTGAGTGAAGTTTATTTTTATTGTGTTTAGACAGACTTGTTAATTTTTAAGATTCAATTGTAGTGAAATTATATTATAGACACTTCTAATATTTTTTTAAGTTAAGTTAAATTGCAAATTAATATATTTATTTCCAGGTTTTTCATTATTTTGATATCTCATCTGATGTCGACTTGAATTACTCCGTGCTCCATGTGTTTTCTACGACCGAGTAAATCCGTTCATTGAACTGGATGACGAAAAATGTTTAATTATATTTCTGTTATCAAAATTTGTGGTGGAAGAACTTCAACAAAGATTACGTCCTCAGTTACAACCACAAACAAAACAAAATCATAGTCTGAATCCAATGTTCATGATCTTACATCTTTTCCAGACGTATTGACACGCATATTTAGGAGACAGTGAAGATTATGTTTTTTCTCTCGAAATGTTGAAAATAAAATGGGTTTACACACGAATTTATTCATGTTTCGCGACGTTGTCACATATTTTACTGCAAATATCAGTTAGTACTAAACCTCGTTGACATGTTCTTAAGTTAATTTCACACAACATAGGAGGATTTACCGTCACTTACGGAGCTTATTTCTGAAAACATTCTGAGCAAAAAATGTCATATAAACATTTCTCCTAATCTCAATATTTTCAGAGTTACATTAATTTGAAGTTGTTTGTAAAATACTGTTATTCTTTAGTTTTAAGGGTGAAAAAATATTACAGGGAAAGAATTAACTATTCAGGAGTATCATTTCTTTAATTAGCTAGTATTCAAGCTAAAAATGTGTTGTGAATTCCATAGTTGCTTCGTACAGATTTTTTTTTTTTTTTTTTTTTTTTTTTTTTTTTTTAATTTTTAACTACAAAATTATATTTTTCTTACGTATTTGTCACACAACTGTTACAAGTCACGCCACTCTTGTAAACTGTTCAAGACTGTACTTCAGGATGCATAATTGAACTGTCAAAGAATCAAGTTCCTAAAGTCGTATGATTTGTAACAATTTTTGTGATAAGTGCGTAAGAATAATGTAATTTTTAGTAAAAAATTGAAAAACAAAATCTGTACAAAATAATTAATAACACATTTTTTTAGCTTCAAAACACTAGCCAGTTAAAGAAATTATAGTTATGAAGCTTGGACTCTCACTTTGAGAGAGGAACAGAGATTAAGGGTGTTTGAGAATAAGGTTCTTAGGAAAATATTTGGGGCTAAGAGCGATAAAGTTACAGGAGAATGGAGAAAGTTACACAACGCAGAGCTGCACGCATTGTATTCTTCACCTGACATAATTAGGAACATTAAATCCAGACGCTTGAGATGGGCAGGGCTTGTAGCACATATGGGCGAATCCAGAAATGGATATAGAGTGTTAGTTGGGAGGCCGGCGGGAAAAAGACCTTTGGGGAGGCCGAGACGTAGATGGGAAGATAATATTAAAATGGATTTGAGGGAGGTGGGATATGATGGTAGAGGCTGGATTAATCTTGCTCAGGATAGGGATCAATGGCGGGCTTATGTGAGGGCGGCAATGAATCTCCGGGTACCTTAAAAGCCAATAAGTAAGTAAGTAAGTATACTTGTGAATAGTTCTTTCTCTATCTGAAATATTTTTTTAGCCTTAAAACTAAAGAAAAAAGTTATTTCACAAAGAACTTCATATTAGTGTAGCTCTGAAAATATTGAGAATAGGACAAATGTTTATATGACATTTTTTGCTCAGAATGTCTTCGGAAATAAGCTTCGTAAGTGGTAAATCCTCGTGAATCACCCTGTATATAGAAACTAACTTCAAGTTATTCCTAATTTACAGTTAAAAATAACTTGCCTAAGAAGTGCAACTGATTTTAATACCTTAATCTGTCATCTCTTTGGCATTTCCTTCAATCCGATGAGTGCAAGTCAGCACTTTATGAACCTGCATAATCAAAGTGTTACAAAGTATCGAAGGTGTTTAGTTCCATATATAGAATTAATATTAACACACAAAAGATGCCCCCACAGAAAGGAGTATGAGGAGCTCAACAGATACTGGAAGGGTGGTGGAAATGGTAGGGTGGGGCACGATACTTTTTCGACGGTCTACGCCCCTATATTTAGCCCCGTAGCCTATTATATTACCACCACAACTCCTAATAAACAATAAGAAGGCGTGAGAGGTGATAATAAATTGAAGCTAGGATTATTCCTGTTGATATAATGGCAGCCGGGACACGTTACAATACGCCTATGCAGTGGAGTAGTAAACACATACTGCAAGTCGAAAATTAAATCTATCACTATATCACTTCCTCTGCTTTTGTTGGGAGTTGGAGAGTCGAAGCTGATATGTAAATACAGAACGAGATGGGGGCCTAGCAGCGGGACCATTAAAAAGACGAGCTGGGAAGGAGAAAGATAACGAAACGACGAGATGAGATGAGAAGGTGTCTGGAGGAAATAAAAATATATAAACCGAGGGATAGAATTTATTCTAAACACTGACTCTTAGGATTAAAAACAGAAAATGAAAAGGGGAAGGGAGAAGAAAGAAAGAAGTGAAAACACAAAAAAACAGCAACAGAGAGAATAGAGACAAGGATTAGAGAATTAGGAGAAAAAAATGATTGAAAAATTGGAGAGAAAAGAAATGAAAGTAGAAAAAAGTAAGAAAAGAAGGAAGAAAATGTGAATTAAGAAGAAGAAAGAGTACAGAAACTAACAGAAATAAGGAAACAAAATAAAAGTGAAGGAAAAGAATAGAAGACAAAGGGAAAAACTAAAAAAAAAGGAAGGGAAGAATACAATAGAAAAAAACGAAAATAAAGATGAGTAAAAACGGGAAATGGGAAAGGTAAAAAAAAAACATAAAAGAAGAGATGTATGTATGTATGTATGTATGTATGTATGTATGTATGTATGTATGTATGTATGTATGTATTTATTCACACTGCAATGGGTATATACCCGGTGGCAGTGGTAACTAATCACACTCAATAATGACAATAATAAACACAATTAATAATAATACTAATAATTAATACTAACAATAATGAATAATAATAATAATAATATCAACAACAACAGGGAATATACTAAATTAACTGAAACGATCAATTAAAATAACATTTGAAATAAATCTAATTTGTATCTTACACCTAAGATCGAACTAAAACCCACGAGTATGATATGTTCATATCTGCACAAGTACCTTTCAACATTACACTCATTTCGCTGTCAACTCACTCACTGCACTGGAACTACGACACATTTCACTGATTCTATCCTGATTTCACTAACACTTCAAAAACATTTCACTGTTCAAATACTTTGCACTGCCACTATAAACTATAAAGCTTCACTGACAGGAACACGTTTCACTTACACAGCACACTTTACTGACACGACATACTTCTTCACTGATACAACACTTCAATAACAACATATCATTTACACCCTTTACATACTGTGTATAATTACCGTCTATTAGTAAGGTCCTTAAGCCTATTTTTAAATACATTTTTGGTTGTTGGTAAAGCCTTTAGTAAGTCTGCAGGTAAAGCATTCCAGTCCCTCATAGTACAATTGAGAAAAGAAAACTTTCCAGTGTCCGTCCTCTGTCTTCTTTCCCTCAATTTATGGTTAGAAAGTAAGGGAAAGGAAGTTGAAAAGAAAGGAAATTTAGTGAAGGAAGAAAAAAATAAATAGAAATGGAAAGCATAGGAAATAAAAAATAAAGCAATGGCAGTGAAAAAGAAAGCTAAGAAAGTTAAAAAGAAAGCAGTAAAAATGAAGAAAAGATAGTGAAAAATGAAAGAAAGATAGCGTAAAAAAGCAAAGACAGTGAAAAATGAAGCAAATACAGTGAAAAAGGAAGCAAATACAGTGAAAAAGGAAGCAAATACAGTGAAAAAGGAAGCAAATACAGTGAAAAAGGAAGCAAATACAGTGAAAAAGGAAGCAAAGACAGTGAAAAAGGAAACAAAGGCAGTGGAAAAGAAAGCGAAGACAGTGGAAAAGGAAGCAAGAAAAGTGAAAATTAAGCAAAGACAGCGAAAAAGGAAGCAAAGACAGTGAAAAAGGAAGCAAAGGCAGTGAAAAAGAAAGCAGGGATAGTGAAAAAGAAAGCAAAAGCAGTGAAAAAGAAAGAAAATACAGTGAAAAGCAAAGGCAGTGAAAAAGAAAGCGAAGACAGTGAGAAAGAGTGTACACAGTGAAAAAGAAAGCAAAGACAATAAAAAAGAAGGAAAATACGTTCAAAAAGAAAGCAAAGACATTGAAAAAGGAAACAAAGACGGCGAAAGACATTAAAAGAGAAGGCAAGGACAGTGAAAAAAGATCAAAGTCGGTGAAACAGAAAGCAAAGACATTGAAAAAGGAAACAAAGACGGTGAAAGACAGTGAAAGAGAAGGCAAGGAGAGTGAAAAAGGATCAAAGTCGGTGAAAAAGAAAAGCAAAGTCAGTGAAACAGAAAGCAAAGACATTGAAAAAGGAAACAAAGACGGTGAAAGACAGTGAAAGAGAAGGCAAGGACAGTGAAAAAGGATCAAAGTCGGTGAAAAAGAAAGCAAAGTCAGTGAAACAGAAAGCAAAGACAGTGAAAAAGGAAACAAAGACGGTGAAAGACAGTGAAAGAGAAGGCAAGAACAGTGAAAAAGGATCAAAGTCGGTGAAAAAGAAAGCAAAGTCAGTGAAACAGGAAGCAAAAACAGTGAAAAAGGAAACGAAGACGGTGAAAGACAGTGAAAGAGAAGGCAAGGACAGTGAAAAAGGATCAAAGTCGGTGAAAAAGAAAGCAAAGTCAGTGAAACAGAAAGCAAAGACATTGAAAAAGGAAACAAAGACGGTGAAAGACAGTGAAAGAGAAGGCAAGGACAGTGAAAAAGGATCAAAGTCGGTGAAAAAGAAAGCAAAGTCAGTGAAACAGAAAGCAAAGGCAGTGAAAAAGGAAACAAAGACGGTGAAAGACAGTGAAAGAGAAGACAAGGACAGTGAAAAAAAATCAAAGTCGGTGAAAAAGAAAGCAAAGACATTGAAAAAGGAAACAAAGACGGTGAAAGACAGTGAAAGAGAAGGCAAGGACAGTGAAAAAAGATCAAAGTCGGTGAAAAAGAAAGCAAAGTCAGTGAAACAGAAAGCAAAGACAGTGAAAATGAAAACAAAGAAGGTGAAAGACAGTTGAAAAGAAAGCAAAAACAGTGAAAAATGAAGAAAAGACAGTGAAAAAGAAAATAAAGACAGTGCAAAAGGAAGAAAGGACAGTGAAAAACAAAGGAAAAACAGAGCAAAAGGAAGAAAAGACAGTGAAAAACAAAGCAAAGATAGTGGTAAAGGAAAACGAAAAGGATGAACATTTAAGAAAATAAACAAATTAGCAGAAAAGTGAAGGAAGAAAAATAGTGCAGAAAGAGAGGAAATGTTGCATGGAAAGAAGGATGAAGGAAAACTAAGAGAAAAAATTTTGTTTACAAAGAAGAAAAAATAAGAGAAATAGCCCAGAAAGATAATATAAAGCAGGAGAACTTAAACTAAGGAATGAAGAAGGATATGTGGGGAATATGAATGGACAGCTGCACAGTGTACAAGACTGTACGTGTCTACTAATTCGGAGGGCATACCTGTTTACGCGCCCCGACTGTACTGTTATGACGTGTAAATACTTTCAAGTACCTATTTATAAGCAATACAGCGACCAATAACGGCCCATAAAGTCGAACAGTTCGGAAACACGGTATACTTTTATATGGGGGGTTTCAGCGAGCCATAAAATCTTCCTCACAGCCTGTGCATTCTGCTTTTTATTGTAATTTACGTTCAAAACCACTGTTTATTTTTCTTAGGCAAGTAGCTCCATACTCGAAAGAGATACACAATACTTATAAAGAAATAATATTACCCAGCGCAGGGTGTACAAATTTCCGAAGTTTTGCTACATGTGGCCCTATTCCTGTGGTTATGACTATCAGAACTAATGATACCAAAGAAAGCGGATTTTTTTCAGGTTCATATGGACTTTATCATGTAGGTTTCCTGATCCGTGAAATCACAGCAAATGTACTCCAGTAACACTGAGAAATGCAAAGGACACATCCAAGCATTTCAGCCGCACATCCATGCATTTCAGCCACACATCCATGTATTTCAGCCACACATCTACGTATTTCAGGTACACATCCATGCATTCAGCCACACATCCGTGCATTTCAGGCACACATCCATGCATTTCAGGCACACATCCATGCATTTCAGGCACATATCCATGCATTTCAGCCACACATCTATGCATTTCAGCCACATATCCATGCATTTCAGTCACACATCACGAATTTCAGGCACATATCCATGCATTTCAGGCAAACATCTACGAATTTCAACCACACATCCATGCATTTCAAACACACATCCATGCATTTCAGCCACATATCCATGCATTTCAGCCACACATCTATGCATTTCAGCCACATATCCATGCATTTCAGTCACACATCACGAATTTCAGGCACATATCCATGCATTTCAGGCAAACATCTACGAATTTCAACCACACATCCATGCATTTCAAACACACATCCATGCATTTCAGCCACATATCCATGCATTTCAGCCACATATCCATGCATTTCAGGCACACATCCATGCATTTCAGCCTCATACCCATGCATTTCAGCCACACATCCATGCATTTCAGCCACATATCCGTGCATTTCAGCCACACATCCATGCATTTCAGGCACACATCCATGCATTTCAGGCACATATCCATGCATTTCAGCCACACATCTATGCATTTCAGCCACATATCCATGCATTTCAGTCACACATCACGAATTTCAGGCACATATCCATGCATTTCAGGCAAACATCTACGAATTTCAACCACACATCCATGCATTTCAAACACACATCCATGCATTTCAGCCACATATCCATGCATTTCAGCCACACATCTATGCATTTCAGCCACATATCCATGCATTTCAGTCACACATCACGAATTTCAGGCACATATCCATGCATTTCAGGCAAACATCTACGAATTTCAACCACACATCCATGTATTTCAAACACACATCCATGCATTTCAGCCACATATCCATGCATTTCAGCCACATATCCATGCATTTCAGGCACACATCCATGCATTTCAGGCACATATCCATGCATTTCAGCCACACATCCATGCATTTCAGCCACATATCCATGCATTTCAACCACACATCCATGTATTTCAGGCACATATCCATGCATTTCAGCCACACATCCATGCATTTCAGGCACACATCCATGCATTTCAGCCACACATCTATGCATTTCAGCCACATATCCATGCATTTCAGGAACTCATACATGCATTTCAGCCACACATCCATGTATTTCAGCCACACATCCATGCATTTCAGGAACACATACATGCATTTCAGCCACACATCCATGCATTTCAGGCACATATCCATGCATTTCAGCCAAACATCCATGCATTTCAGCCAAACATCCATGCATTTTAGACACAAATCCATGAATTGCAGTCACACATCCATGAATTTCAGCCACACATCCATGCATTTTAAAGCACACATCCAATCATTTCAGGCACACATCAATGCATTTCAGCCACACAACCACGCATTTCAGGCACACCTCCACGCATTTTAGCCACACATCCATGCATTTCAGGCACACACCCATGCATTTCAGCCACACATCCACGAATTTTAGCAACACATCCATGCGTTTTAGGTATACATCCATGCATTTCAGTCACACACCCATGCATTTCAGGCACACATCCATACTCTCCAAATACACATCAATTTTTTACAAACACAAATCCATACCTTCCAAATACACATCCATACTTTACAAACACACATCCATACCTTCCAAATACACATCCATACTTTATAAACACACATCCATACTCTCCAAATACACATCAATTTTTTACAAACACAAATCCATACCTTCCAAATACACATCCATACTTTACAAACACACATCCATACCTTCCAAATACACATCCATACTTTACAAACACACATCCATACCTTCCAAATACATATCCATACTATTCAAACACATCCATATATTCTAGACATACATCCATTTATTCCAGGCACATCCTTAGTTTCCCGTCACACGTCCAAGCATTAAATTCAATAATTCATGCCTTTCTTTATTCATTCAATCAATCAATCACTCATTCGTCTGTGCGTACTGTAATGCATTAATGAATGTACTCAGTCAGTCTTGTCTATTGGCTCACTTTTCTAAGGATTGACACCTAATCGAGGAAAGAAAACTGCCAGGGAAAGCAAAGTTACACCGAGAAACCTGTCCAATAGGCTACTTGGTCCACCACTGCAGCAATGTCACACAATAAGGTCGGGATCGAACGCGGTCCTCTCTGTGAGAAGCCATCAGCAGACTGGCGAGTTAATCCATTCATCCTAATAGAAACATCAGACAGAGATGGACGGTTCTTTGTGTTTATCCACAATGAATAATAGATCACGAAACCACGCCAAGTTTTTGTTAACAAACCGCATCCCATCCCACCTCTCTGTCACGGGGGTTCGATTTGTGGTCGGATGATGAAGTTAGCTGATCTGGGTTCGGTTCCTTTTTTTTCACTCCCCAATAACCACTTTTGTCGTGGTTTTGCCTACATGCATACCGCAGTCCTACACGCAACATCATCACATTCAGACACCGCAATGTCAATTACAGGGATCGAAATCAACACTGCAAACAGAGAGACAGCTATCAATTCGTTATCATGTCCATGTTTTTATCTTTCTTCAGGTAACAGGCTTCGGCCCAATTGTATAAAACTCCCAGACTAAAGATC
Source organism: Periplaneta americana (assembly GCF_040183065.1). Classification (NCBI taxonomy): domain Eukaryota; kingdom Metazoa; phylum Arthropoda; class Insecta; order Blattodea; family Blattidae; genus Periplaneta; species Periplaneta americana. Next base: position 24,743,371 of record NC_091122.1, on the reverse strand, counting down.
AACTTTGATCGAAGATCGGAAAGTGAACCGAGTTCAGACACTTCTTGTATTGTATAAAACTTTTCTGCAATCATATTACCACAGTCCAGTATATAGAGTCATGAAGCTCAATACTTACTAAATATGCAAACATAGACAGTTGAAATATGAATCCATAGATAGTTGCTAACCACCAGGATCGCTACTATCGCCTCATCACAGACCCTTTCCCCAGCAGACGATAAAATGTATTGTACTTTCGATATCGTATTCTTTTGAAAAAAATTAACACCTTCCTTCTACTATTGAAATGTGAAATACATAAGGTTTATATATTATTTTCATAAAGTACATATATTATTTTATAAACTCACCTTCCTGGATTTTTCGGCAGAAGGATAAATCTGACCTCTTTTTCTTACAATATTTATAGTACCACAAACGTCTCCTTGTCCCACATTATTATTATTCAAATTATTGTATTTTAGCCATTTACAGTTATTACAATCGATAACTGAGGGTGAGTGCGTCTCGGTGTTGCGTGAGATTCACTCAGGGTAGCCGAGGTACGGTTGTGGTGTAGGATGATGTCGGGAATAATACCAAGCCGGCTACTTATATAAAAGGCAGTGTAAACTCCAAAACTATAAGTTTATTGTCGTATTCACTTGGTAAACCCTAGAGTATGTATTTCCGGCTGACTTATAATTCAATCGTTGGTCGCACTTCTGCATCGACTCTATGGCAGCTCTGAATAAGCTCTATCCGATACTATAAATTCAATACTCTGCCCAGTACACTATGATCGAAGCTCCTAAACGTTGACGAGTGGTCTCGCCGATGACAAAGTTCTAACTATCGAGTCTTCGCCGGAAGAAAGACTATTAAGTTGGGCCGCCGACACAAAAAAAAGATGTCGCGCCGTCTACACGAAGAAAAGTAGTTATCCTGTCTACACGAAACGAAGTAGTTATTCTGCCCTGTATGTAGGGCCGCCGACACGAAAAGGAGTAGTGATTGTGCCCTGTATGTAGGGCCGCCGACACGATGAGATGTTGTGATTGATCTCCGCTCCCCGTCACCCTTATTTATAAAAACCTATCCTATGCTAAAACTAACTATCCTATTGGTTAAAAACTACGTCACTCAACCGGCCTAAAATCTATTCTCTATTGGTCCACAGTGACCTCATAAGCTAAACCAAGATCTCTTCTTATTGGGCGCGAAATATGTCATCTCTAAATTTAAGCTTTTGGACTTCCCACAACATCAAATTAGTTCAAATATCTTGGAGAACCCCGTTCTTTGGAAAACCCAAGCTTGCAATTGCTTTCCCACGGGTCCAGTCTAACTCCGGCTTTTACGCATCGCCGAGTGTCTATATACAATCACGCACAAGGTGGCCCTAAATCTGTCCGATGCTGACAGGTGACGAAAAGATGCGAAACATCTGTGTGAAACTAATTCTAACCAAGTCGCTGGGACATCCCCGCGAATACATGTAATAAAAATATGGAGATATCATTTCGCTAATAAATCGGTCTCTCCCTCTCCTAATTCCTGCTTCATAACGAACATTTCACAGTTTACACCACTTTTCACAACAAAGCGAAATACGGCACAGTCAATGCCTTTTCGATCTAAACCAGGCCGTAATGTATCTTCGGGTTTTCTATTTCAGTGTATGTAGGTAGTTCAGTGAAATATTATAACTTTATTGCGTATCATTGCTAAGTTTTATTAGAGTTAGAGCCCTCTTGCTTAGGTAGTAGATAAATACAATAATTCAGTACTCAATTGTAGTATTAAAATAAAGACAAATAGAATGTGACGGGTGACATACATGACATTATGTTTAATTATAATGTATAATTGCGAATATAGGAATATAAGTTAAATAAAGTAAACATAACCTATACTTTCCATATGACATAACATACATATGTAGTAGCAAGGCATTGGAGACCACTAAAATTAGACAGAAATGGGCAACTGGTACAGTAAACATAACCTATAATTTCAACATATCTAAATATTCGTGCGGTGCAACTGAAAATTATTGAATCGTGCATAAATTAATGTACAAGAATTTCGAAATATTTAATCGAAATAAAGGCAAGTATTACACATACGAACAACGTAATTTTCACACCAAAAATAATATTACACCTTAACTCGCAAGGAATTATGTCTGAAGTGTGTCCTAATCATTGTTTTAAATTTTATAACGCAATTACACTACATTTTAGAGAAATATATGTTACTCTTTATGCATTCCAATTAATTTATACGGTTGAAACGCCGCCCTTCGTGATCGGGTTAAGCGAGTCACATGGTCTGCCTTACGGCCTGTATTAGATCACGATGCCAGTGACACAGTCTATTGTTCCTAGTACTCATAGCGCTCCAAGCGGCTAACAACTATCGTGAGAAATGCAAAAAATCACCCCAAGCTTCGTGACTGTATATAGTAGACTGTGATATTACCTTGGTTCAAATGCAATCCAAGTTCACGTGAAAAGGATTTGGCAACATCGCATAAACAGGTGAAGTATGTGATGCGCGGACCATGTTGTACAGGTTTGTTCAGTGTTGCCAATTTAGCGAATTTAACTATTTTTCAACGACAATTTCTTTTAACTGTTATATTGCTTAAATAGGGATTTAGCGACCTTTTTAGCACCCCATAGCGACAAAATTTAATCTTTCTTTGTTGATAATGAGAAATCTAGCGACTTTCCAACTACTTTTTGGCGACTTTCCGTACACTCCGTTGGAGACACTGGTTTGTTTTGTGCATTGTAAATAATGGCGGACAATAAGAAGAAGATTGACCGTTCTCCAAATTGTTATCATGTCATGGTGTTTGATATTGCTAAATATAATAAAGCTTTATAAAATGACAATTTTCGTTTAGTAATACAGTTAATTGAAAATTTATGAATGTACCTATCATATCCATTAATAATTAATGGTTGTTATAAACATAATATAATTATAGGTTATGTTATTTGATACTGCTGAACACAATGAAGCCCTATAAAATATAAGTATGTTTGTGTATTAAGGCAAGAAATTGAATATATATACAGTACAACCTCGTTAATCCGGATCCCGATAAGCCGAACTTCGCTTAATCCGGACAGGCAAAAAAAGATGAATTGGAAAAATTAAAGAACCTTGTTTTAAGACTTTTACACATTAGAACTATGGAATTACAATAATTATAATATTACACCTATAGTATTAAAACTAAAGAAAACCCATCAAATTTGCATTACAGTACTGTAATTAAACTATACAAATGATTTAAGATTTAGTGTACTGTATAATGTATAATGTATAATGTATTTAGGCTTATGCCCTTTAAATACACCATAATAAACGTGTTTTGTTGCTATAAATGGAGTTTTAATGCACTTTCTACTGTTCCTTCGGGTTATTTCAGTTAATCCGGACTTTCGTTAAACCGGTCAACTTATCCCCCAAATTAGTCCGGATTAACGAGGTTTTACTGTATATATATAAATGTAACCTACCAAAAAAATCTTGGCATTCACATGGATAATAATCTCAACTGGGACATGCAAATCACAGAAACCTGCAGAAAAGTATATTCTATTATTCATGTGCTAAAAAGGATAAATGTTCATCTTCCCTCTTGCTTAAAAAAGTCCCTTGTGCAGACCCTTGTATTTCCCTATTTTGACTATGCTGACATTTTACTGACTGACGTTTCCAGCGACAACAAAATGAAACTTCAACGTGCTCATAATTTGTGTGTACGTTTTGTAAGCAATGTTCGTAAATATGATCATATTACCCCATCCCTGGAAGCAATAGGTTGGCTTAAACTAGATAAGAAAAGAAATTTACATTCACTTCTCTTTCTCTTCGAAATCTTGAACTCTTCTATTCCTTCGTACCTGTCGTCTCGCTTCACTTACCTTTCTTCCCACCACAATCTGAACACACGCTCTCGCCATGAAACAATACTAACAATACCATCCCATCGCACCTCCTCATACTCATCCTCTTTCACAATAGCCCTGCCAAGACTCTGGAATTCGTTACCTGCTAGCATCAGGGACTGTCGAAATAAAATTGAATTCAAACGCAAACTTACTAGGCACTTGGTCAGTAATTGAGACTCGTTCAGACATGGTTTCTTGTAAATAGTTCTTTTAATCTACCACAAAATATCTCAATATCCGGTAATTTCATCACTATAGAATTTTGTTATTGTAGGTTTAATTTGTAATTTAGTAAATACAAAAATATTCTTTGTTCTTAACTTCTATGATAAATTGTCTGTCATTAATCAGGTATTCTTGTCGTACTTTAATTTTTATTGTAATTGTAATTGTAAATTTAATATTAATTGTAATCTTATTGTTCATGTTATAGTTGTAATCCCCTGGTAGAGGGGCAGAGAAGGCCTGACGGCCTTATCTCTACCAGGTTAAATAAATAAATCTAATCCAATCTAATCTAATCATATCTATTAATATTAATAATAATGGTTATTCTTTATGCACAATCTGCCAATCGTAGATTTCAAACAGAAAAGAAATAACTGAACTTGGATCATCTAACTTAATCGGAGAAATTTCTTCAGTCAAAGTTGACTTTAGTTTAAGACAAATTAATCTCAGATTAGGCTTTATACAATACAAAATTCCAAGTTCAGCTAGAACGAGGATCAATTTAACCTCTGATCTAAGATTAAATGGTTTATACAATCGGCCCTTAGACATGTAGGATTCGTCAGTTGTACAGAATTTCAGCATGCTCTTCTGAAGTGAATTTAGGGGCTAGAAATATGAAAATAGCACAAGATATGGCTTGAAAAATATGATAATAAACATATGTGTGCACATGTGTGTATGGATATAGGTATGTACGGTACATGTTACGTATTACACTACAAACATAGAATGTAATTTCTATTTGAAGGACAGTGTCACAGAAAGCACCATATCTCCGTAACTCAAAGCGTTGGCTAGTAAAGAAAACTGTTACAAGATCGTGTAAGTTCTCCCAGCTCTACGCCCCACCCACTCAGTTGCTAGGATACAAAGCGACAGCATAAAATGATAAATTGAATCACCAAGTCGGTACACATTATTTTACTAATAAACCCTTCTCACACAAAAAATTATAAAGGAGCAGGGATGAAAGAACAGGAAGTTTGGTACGCATTAATGACGTCACTATATTTAATTCATTGATTTCACAATAGCCAGCAAATCAATGTCACCTATAATTTATAATCAGTAGGAGTGGAAGTTTTCTTTTTTCAGGTTTTGGTCTTTCTGTATATGGCACTCTTGCATGGGGCTACGTAAATCATTAGAAAAGGACACATATAAGTCACCATGGCAACGGAAAAGAAAATTATATTGGGTTAGTATTAAATTCAATATGCTTTAATTATAGTTACATATTGTGTGCCCCCTTTATGCCGTACGATATATTACTATAGTCACTTGATCACACTTGTGTATGGGTATGTGAATTTCATATTTGGAAACAAATAAGATTGGTTTCCTTTTAATAATGAATAAAATATCTTTTATTACGAAACCATTGTTAAGGGCCGCTATTCGAAGTCTAATTAAAGACCATGTATCAACTACCGAAGTCATTAAAATGCCATTTAAGTTGCAGTATTTTATTTATGTCTCAACTGGGCTAACAATTTAATTGGAAATCCAGCGCTGTACATTCTAATTTCTATTTTTTTTTTCCAGTATATAATAATACATTTAATGTGTTAAACCAACTTATCTTATTTAATATCATCTGTTTCCTTCGTTTGGCCTCTCTGCACACAGAATTTGGTGTTAGTTGTAGTGGTTTCAATTCTGTATTAGTAGGATCGCTGGATTTTATTGGTACCATTTGCATATCTGTGAATGGTTTTCGTAATTTAAGAGACCAACTGTTCTGTGCGTAATACTAAAGTTGTATACTTCATTCTGAAAACACGGTAGCTCAGTCAGGAGTAAAGGCTGGTTCACAATAAACCAGGAACGGAAATGACAACGAGAACGAGAACGGAAATAATGTTAAAATATATTTTATGCTCGACCATGACGAAATGTAGTAATTATACACCTGGTAGCAGCCTTTTAATGACCTCATTAAAGTACACCTATTCATTAAAGTTCAGGTTTTCCACCAATCAGAAAGCAATATGAAAACGCAAGTATCGATTATTCTCGGATATGCAATCGAAAGACAACTAGCGAAACGTCACGGAGGCTGGAAATCCAATATTGTCGCAGAAGGTTATGTTCTGTTACTATAATAATTAGCGTTAATTGTAAATAATATTCAAATAAATTCAATTTGTCATCTCGTTTTTTCAATGTGTAAATCAATTTCCAGGTTATATCAAGATTAATGTTCATTTTATTCTCTAGATTATATCAAGGTCAATGATATTTGTTCCTCGGAAAAAAATCAATACTTTCGCGTCTGCGCACTTCTCACAATTTACGAGATTGCACAAGGTCACTTCCGCTCCCCAGTCAGATAAGAATAATATGAATACTTATGAATAATTTCAAATTAGAAATATGGTCGAGCATGTCGTATGAAACTTGCCTATAATGGTAATTAATGGTAATTATGAAATTAGCGCAAGCGAGTTTCATGAACATACCATAATTACTACCATTATAGGCTCGTTGCATAATGTACTATAAATATGAGCATTCCCAAAAGTGAATTGTGAATGCTCACATTTAAATACACTTATTTTAACAATATTTCCGTTCTCGTTCGCGTCGTTTTCTTTCCCGGTTTATTGTGAACCAGCTTCAACAGTAAAAGTCGTGACAACAGAAATAGCGTTAGTATAATGATATCTGTGACAACAGTAACCGCGACAGGCATTTACGGCAAATGTATTAGTTAACAGTAATAACAGTCAACAACAACAGTGCTAAAGAACAGCAACAGTGTTACAGAAGAGCAAGTGTGTTAGAAAACAACAACAGTGTTAAAGAGCAACAGATAAAGTTACAACACCGGCAGTTAAAAACAGTGGTAGTTAACAGGAAGAGAAGTAGTAACAGGCCTAATGTTAGAGTGACACTAACAACAATAGATGTAGCAACTACAGATATAGCAAAAAATAAAACAACATATACAGCAACAACGGACACAGTAACAACAATAGATACAGAAACAGCAATGGATACATTTACAGCAATATACAAAGTAACAGCAATACGTACAGTAACAGCAATACATACAGTAACTACAATAGGTACAGTAACAATAGATATAAAACAACAATAATAGATACAGTAACAATAATGCATATAGTAACAATATATAGTAACAACAATATGTTCATGATAATAATATAAGCAAAAACAGCAACAATAGTAACGGAAAAAAAAATAGTGATAGTAACAGAAAATAAGGAATAGCATTTTGTTTTTTCGTTTTGGAACCTACATGTTTTGAAAACTGACTGTAAAATATCCAACCCGGGCCACCTGGCTTCGCGGCCAGACACGCTAACCGTTACTCCACACGTGTGGACTATTTGAAACAATGACTAACTTTACTAACAATAGTAAATAAAAGTAATTTATTTTGGTGCTTAATACTATTGGTGTAACATGAATAATGATCGTCAATCCACAGTTACAAATATAATATTGTCATGTCTTCACGATAACAACAATCATACTTTATAATTTTAAATATTAAGCTCGTTCTCACAAAAGTTGTCACGTATTTTCAATTGTTTGCTTTCATATTTTCAAATCTTAATGTCACAATTTTGTGCTACACGTGTTTATTATTGTAGGAGAAAGAAATTTGAGTGAGGAACAGTTATTGTCGGGTGACAGAAGGTATAAGATCGGTTAGCTAGAATGCCTAAATTCAGTAAACCATTGAAAAGTAAACTTCATGCTTACGTCAGTGAATTTAGTGCCCATGTGTTTTCAACCGATGGAACAGTTTTGTTATGTAAGGTTTGTGAAAAGACAGTTAATCACGAAAAAAAGTATTTTATAAGTCAACATATGTCACCTACGAAGTAAATATGTGAGTTATGTATGTTGATATAATTTAAATTTATTGCTAAAATATATTATGCCTTTTTGAAAGATTATAGTGTAATTTTTTTACGTTTTATTGTCTTTTTGCCTGCCTATTTTAACTGTTATATTGCCTAAACATCCGGGCTCTAGTAATAACAGGCCTAACAATGTATAGGCCCTAAAATGACGGTAAATGAAGTTATTCAAATATAAGTGGAAATTCACAATGTAATTTTATTGAATCTCCGCTATGACTCTTAAAAAGAGGAATTATATTTGGTTCACTAAAGTATAATAATTATATACCCTGTCTGTAATAGAATTCGCGGTCTTACATATCGCAATCAATGCAGTTCGATGTAACATTTCCACCCCTATGTTTTAGGTGGTCGGGAATCTTATGACCTTTCCCTTGCCACATCCATTATAAACGTCCATGTTCAGCTTTCAATAATGCTATAAAATCCATGATTCCTTTGTTAGCAAGTCTATTTAGCATCAGGAATAGTTTAAAAACAACAGTCCCTCCCCACTCATAAAAGCTAAGATCATAGAACGGCCCAATAAATTTAGACAATCTCTAATGTAAAATCTCGTTACAACGCCGTCGATTGCAATTTTATTGAGAATGATCCATCCATATAACGTGGTTAACTTTTTTTATATCTAACCGCGAACCGATCGTTAAAGTAAAGTGAAGAACAAGAATGGAACAGAGAGAGAAAAAAATTACTGTTCTGGCCCTCCCAGGGGCAATATTGTCTTCAACGGACCGTATCTAAGGGTCATTAGTACATTTCTCCAATACAAGGTATAGACCTAATGATCAAACATGGTGTGAGAACTGATCTAAAACCATTACATCAACGAGGCAATGTTACACGTTGTGGGGAATTGCGTTTCGATTTTCTTAACATGTTTGCACCACACGAGTTGAAATGTTTTCATCTGGTGATATGAAATGAGGATACACGCACATGATGATTAGTGTTACCTTTTCCAACTTTATAGTTTTCCAAATATACATCGTACTGAAAAGACAGACAGGCGAGATACAGTATGAAATCCCTTGGATTGCGTCAAACTTCTTTATTCTTGGTATGTCATTTTTAGGTTAGCTAAGGGTAGATATGGGGATTAAATAAATATTTTTGACTGCTACGAACAATCAGCGAAGATACCTAGAGAAGAATGTAGTATTTGTCAACTTAGAAAAGGCTTTTGACAAAATGGATTGGAATAAACTGACGCGGATCCTAAAGAAAACTGGTGTGGACTGGAAAGAGAGAAGACTGTTCCATAATCTTTATATGAAACGAGTCAAAGTCAGGACAGGAGAAGAAATTCCAGAAGGAAGTGAAATAGGGAGAGGAGTACGTTAAGGATGTCCTTTATCACCTACTCTGTTCAACATCTACTCGGAGAATTTAGTAAATAACTGTTTTCAGAACATTGGAGGAGTGATAGTAATAGGAAGAAAAATAAAGTATATAAGATTTGCTGATGATATGGCGTTGTTAGCAGAAGAGGAGATGATACTAAGGGACATGCTACTGGAGCTGAATGACAGCTGTGAGCAGTATGGGATGAAGATAAATGCAAATAAGACGAAGAGCATGGTCATAGGAAGAAAAATACAGAAGATAAACTTGCGAATTCTAAATGAGGCAGTAGAGCAAGTGGACAGCTTCAAATACTTGGGGTGTACTATAAGCAGTAACATGAGCTGCTGGCAGGAAGTCAAAAGGAGGATAGCAATAGCCAAGGAAGCTTTTAATAGAAAAAGGAGCATCTTCTGCGGACCTCTGGAAAAAAGAACTAAGGAAGAGACTAGTGAAGTGTTCTGCATAGAGTGTGACATTGTATGGGGCAGAAACTTGTACATTACGACGAAGTGAAGAGAAACGAATAGAAGCATTTTAAATGTGGATATGGAGAAGAATGTAACGTGTCAGTGTTGGGTTTGTTCAGGTCATGTTCTGTCAGATCACGTTTGTTTATGTCATAATGATCAGGTCAGAATATGTTAGATTTATTCAGTCCGTTCATGTTAGGTTTGTTCAGGTCATGTTGGTTCCGCTCAGGTCACGTTTATTATGTCATATTAGGTCAGGTCAGATTATGTTAGGTTTACTCAGGTGTCATTCAGTCCGCTCATGTTAGATGTCTTTTTTTTTTAGTAGGTTATTTTACGACGCTTTATCAACATCTTAGGTGTTAGATGTCTTCAGGTCATGTTGGGTCAGGTCAGGCTTGTTTATGTCATATTAGATCAGGTTAGATTATGTTAGGTTTATTCAGATCTCTTCCAGTCCGGTCATATTAGATTTATTCAGGTATTGTTAAGTCCAATCATGTTAGGTTTATTTAAGTATTGTTAAGTTCAGTCACGTTAGGTTTATTCAGGTCAGGTTTGTTTATGTCGTATTAGGTCAGATCAAGTTATGTTAACTTTATTCAGGTTTCTTTAAGTTCGGCCATGTTAAGTTTGTTCAAGTAATGTCAGGTCGGGTCAGGTCAGGATTGTTTATGTCATATTAGGTCAGGTCAGATTATGTTAGGTTTATTCAGGTCTTGTGAAGTCCACTCATGTTAGGTTTGTTTTGGTCATGTTGAGTCAGGTCAGGTTTATGTCGTATTAGGTCAGATCAGGTTATGTTAGGTTTATTCAGGTCTCGCTAAGTCCATTCATGTTAGGTTTGTTCTGGTCATGTTGAGTCACGTCAGGATTATGTCGTATTAGGTCAGATCAGGTTATGTTAGGTTTATTCAGGTCTCGTTAAGTCCATTCATGTTAGATTTGTTCTGGTCATGTTGAGTCAGGTCAGGATTATGTCGTATTAGGTCAGATCAGGTTATGTTAGGTTTATTCAGGTCTCGCTAAGTCCACTCAAGTTAGGTTTGTTGAAGTCATCTTGGGTCAGGTCAGGTTAGCTTTATTTTCAATTGTTAATTTATTGATACTGTACCTAGAACTAGATATATTCCTTATCGTCGACAGAATTATTTATAGTACGTCAGTATTTGCAGGGAACAAGTGGGGGATTTGTAATGTGATTATCCGATATTGGTCTTGAAGTTAGGGAAAACAGTTTGAGTTAAATTTTTCTGTACGAGTCAGAAGAGGAGCGTCTGACAAGTTTTAATCAGTTTATTTTCTAATTTGTCCATTTATTAATGGAATTTAGCGATGATTTAAAGCATGTGGACTGTCATACGATTTTTTTCACATAAAGACACCCTTTTCAATGAATAATGATTGTATTTAAATTCCGTTAGCCGTAGGTACTTCTATTTTTAGATGCTGAAAATGAACAGAAACAGTATGGTAATTCGAGGAATAAGACTTTACAGAGATGGAAGGCATGATTAAACTCCCTTTGTATAATAAATTCTTAAAACGTTTATATCCGTCAAAATCTCGTCCATTTTCTCTGCATCACAATACTCTTTACAGTTCACAAAACCAGAAAGTAAATGTGATACTACTGCAAACAATGTATTCAAAATCTGCAACTTTTGATTCTATGCGTCACTGTGTACCCCTTCTTTTGGTTACAGTTTGCTTGCAAATAACTACACTAAGTTTTTGCAAGTACTCTGAAATAAGTTTATAGTTCTTGCCAGTAACAATGAGTTTGTAAATCGAAAACAATATTTCAACGTTTGAACAAGTAACTAGACAGCATTTAAAAACACTTAATTGGTTTGGAGAGATGAAAGTATTTCTTTACAGCTGTTATGTCTTTGTAGCAGAGTTCTCTTTGTGAAACAGTTCAATATATCATTTAACTGCGCTTTGAATTTTTCTATAGTCCTCTTAGTATAACTCAAACATACAAGCTGTATCAAAATATGTAGGAGAGCTCTGGGAAATTGACAGAGGACCTGAGAACAAGCAAAAGTAGTTCGTATAAACATATGGTCAATTTCGCTTAGTTTTCTAGTTACAGTCATTGTTTGTGGAGTACAGTAATGGCAAAAAAAAAAAAAACGAACCGACCCTTGTAGCTGATTTCAGAGCCTTGTTCACTCCAGAGCACGATAGACTGGTAACAAGGCTTTCGTGGTTCGAATCCTGCCTGGGAAGGAATTTTTTTTTTCCTTATTCAAATTTATTCCCAATACTTTTCGATTGCAGTGATATTTTACTACTTAATTAACTTATGATTCCCAAAACATGAATTTTATCAGCAAAGGAAAGTGATTGGACACGGGACATATCAAAGGACAGATCTTGCCTCCTCTACTGTACCTGTGTAATAATATTCATTCATTCATTCATTCATTCATTCATTCATTCAGTCAGTCAGTCAGTCAGTCAGTCAGTCAGTCAGTCAGTCAGTCAGTCAGTCAGTCAGTCAGTCAGTCAGTCAGTCAGTCAGTCAGTCAGTCAGTCAGTCAGTCAGTCATTCATTCATTCATTTATTCGTTCATTTATTTATTTATTTGTTTATTTATTTATTTATGTATTTATTTATTTATTCGTTCATTTATTTGTTTGTTTGTTTGTTTGCTTGTTTATTTATTTATTTATTTATTTATTCGTTCATTTATTTATTCGTTCATTTAGTTATTCGTTTATTTATTTATTTATTTATTCGTTCGTTTATTTATTTATTTATTTGTTCGTTGGTTTATTTGTTTGTTTGTTTATTTAGTTATTTATTCATTCGTTCATTTATTTATTTATTTATTCATTCATTCGTTTATTTATTTATTTATTCGTTTATATATTTATTTGTTTACTTATTTATTTATTTATTTATTTACTTATTTATTTATTTGTTTATTTATTTATTTATTTATTTATTCGTTCATTTATTTATTTATTTATTTATTCGTTCGTTTATTTATTTATTTGTTTGTTCGTTTGTTTATTTATTTATTTGTTTGTTCGTTTGTTTATTTATTTATTTATTCGTTCATTTATTTATTTATTTATTTATTTATTTATTCGTTCATTTATTTATTTATTTATTCATTTATTTATTTATTTATTTATTTATTCATTCGTTCATTTATTTATTTATTCATTCATTCATTCATTCATTCATTCATTCGTTCATTTATTTATATATTTATTTATATATATATATATTTATTTATTTATTCGTTCATTTATTTATTTATTTATTTATTCGTTCGTTTATTTATTTATTTATTTATTTATTTATTTATTTGTTCGTTCGTTCGTTCGTTTGTTTGTTTATTTATTTATTTATTCATTCGTTCATTTATTTATTTATTTATTTATTTATTCATTCGTTCATTTATTTATTTATTTATTTATTCATTCATTCATTCATTCATTCATTCGTTTATTTATTTATATATTTATTTATTTATATATATTTATTTATTCGTTCATTTATTTATTTATTTATTCATGCGTTCATTTATTTATTTATTTATTCATTCATTCATTCGTTCATTTATTTATATATTTGTTTATTTATTTATTTATTTATTCATTCGTTCATTTATTTATTTATTTATTTGTTTATTGATATTTATGTGCTGGACAACAGCCATTGGCCAATAAAATTCCAGCACAGTGATACAATAAGAACCCAGAAAGCGATGGCCTTAGACCCTATGATTTGCTTTGAACGAGACACGAATCAAGCACTGCAGATAAATGATGACAAGCGAGCTAAATATGTACCTTGTCTTCCATACCTCAGTGAAAAATAAGGCATTTCGCTTTACAACTGGGATGTTACAGGCTTACTATTTGGAGCGAGGGGATGTTTACCAAAATTTACATCTAATATCCTTAAATCCTTTCAAAATTTCCTTTTATGAGGTTCAGAAGATCGTAATGGAAATTCTGAAGGCCTCTCTTCAAATTCTACACAATCATCTATATGTTAACACGTAAAGTTTTGTTCTAATGTACAAATCTAATCCATATTTTGCCCGTTTCATTCCCCTTTATCTTTTATGTTTGTTAATTCCGGATCCCAGTGGTCAACCTCACTTGAGGACGGATGATTTTAAATCTTAGTATTATATTAAAATTAACAACTATTGTACAAATTAAATACTTGTGTTAACAACAAAATAAAGAACATAGATTACAATAATTAATTTATAAGAATTAAAACTATAAATTATTAGGGAAAGGAGTTGATTCGTACTACCAATTTGTGTATAAGGATTATGCAAATAATATTAGCAAAGACATTGCCATATTATAATACTTCTATACATTGAATGGATCGAAATCGCCTACATGTAAGTTAGCATGTTTAATACATCTGGAGACCGGCGAGGAAGATTTAGAATTTCTAATATAGAAGAGTTTGTGATGTCTCATGTCCTTCATAGGAATACGAAGGCTGACACTGTTTAAGAAAGATTGACAATTAATCTCACCTTTAAGGACCTTACATAAGAATAATTAATCGAGATCATTACGTCTGGCATACAGGCTTCGACATTTAAAGTGCTCACATTTTTGATCATACTTATACTCAGAGCTATTAGGCAGGAATCTGTACAAACATAATGAAATAAACTTCCTTTGAATATTTTCCAGTTTTGAAGAATCAGAACTAGTAATAGAGTTCCAAACTACAGATGCATATTCGACTTTCGATCTCACTAATGTATAGTATAGTATTAAAAGAGAGTCAGGTGTTGAAAAAGAATAAGTAATTGACCGAATTATTCCTAACATTCTTATTGCATGATTATAAATATAATCAGTGTGGGTGTGAAAACATAATTATTGTCAATTAATACACCGAGGTCTCTAATACAATCTTTTCTGTTAATACATTTTTAGATGATAGTTATATTATAGTGTAGAGGTATTCCTTGATATTACGTAAGTTTTGGATAAATAATAATAATAATAATAATAATAATAATAATAATAATAATAATAATAATTGCAATATATTTATTTTTTTGTCAAGAGGGACAGAGAAACATTCATGAATATAGCTTAGGAAGCCACTTTTTTTTTTCGGAAAGGAAGTGGTGCAAAAAACCATACACAAGGAGCAGGTGTTTGTGGTGGTCATCCCCTCAAACCTGGTTTATGGTCGTCTGCTGCACTCTAATCGATTAGCCACGTTCCTGGAGTGTGATATCTGTATGACAGCATGTAACACTACCCTGGTCGACCCGCTACAACGTGTGAGCAAAACGACTTGTTCTTTATATACAACAACGAGTTCTGAGGTCGTTAGTTTCAAATTGCCGATACAATTAAGGTATAAACTACAAGCCTCACAGCCAATATTGCAGCTTGCTACACTTGTGACGTCCTCAACCTCACAGCAGCGAAGGCGTGATGGAGGAAGTAATCAAAAAGAAAAGAAAAAAAGGACAATCAAAGGAAGTATTTCGAGTAAATAGAGATCGACGACATCTGATAGTATTCTTCATAACTTTATATTTTTCTTGATCTTCAGAAGCATCATTTACCATCTTCATTTTCTTCTTGTAACAATTTTACCATTTTGATTATAATTCATCTTTTCAATCTTCATCAAGTAATTTTATTCAAGTCCACACCTGTGGAGTAACGGTTAGCGCGTCTAGCCGCGAAACCAGGTGGCCCGGGTTCGATTTCCGGTTGGGACAAGTTACCTGGTTGAGGTTTTTTCCGGGGTTTTTCCTCAACCCAATATGAGCAAATGCTGGGTAACTTTCGGTGTTGGACCCCGGACTCATTTCACCGGCAATATCACCTTCATCTCATTAAGACGCTAAATAACCTTAAATGTTGATAAAGCGTCGTATAATAACCTACCTAGAAAGAAAGAAAGAAATAAGGAAGAGAATTTTATTCATTATCTTTTCTTCTACTTGATGATGACTTTTCAATTCCTCAGCTTCAGCATCAATTTCATGATGTCCTATATCTCCTCCTCCTAATCATCATCATCATCATCATCATCATCATCATCATCATCATCAACAACAATAACTTTATCGTATCACTCCTTTTATAGTCATGAACACTGTCCTATTATGTTTATCTTGTGTCGATAAGTTGGGGGGTTACTTACAAAATTAATCAATTAGTATTTTTATATTTGGAGCCAAATTTGGGGTACCTAACCTCGTCAGAGAATAATTCCTAATGGATGATAATTTACTATTATCTTTGTACTAATAGAATTTTCCTTGCAAAATTCACAACTTCTGTTTTTCTGTTGTTATCTTGGGTTCATATCGGAGAACAAACAGAGAAAGATACCTACAGAAGCATAAACCTGTTCGTCTGTAGACAATAATGAATACAACATGTTTATTGATTCATCTGCAACAGGTATTTATTTATTTATTTATTCATTCATTCATTCATTCATTCATTCATTCATTCATTCATTCATTCATTTATTTATTCTGGTGTATTCCTATTTCTGAATATTTCTTGGTCCAGTTTGACAATGCTCTCTGTAGAAATATCTTAAATAATGTAAGTGACATACATACTATACTCTTGACAGGCCTGCAGAACTGTAGCTCTTGAGAGCGACTGCTTTCCTCCCCTCTTTTACCCCACCCACCTTTTCTACCTGTGCGGTCACGGCGTTCTAGTTACGCTCGGCTGCATCAACATTCATTCTCGGGGCGGAAGTCGATCATCCCCAATAGAAGTGGAGTGAGGCTGACGTCATAGTTCCCCTACTTTGTGAGTTCTGCAGACCTGCTCTTGACGAAGTCCCTTTGTTAATAATAATAATAATAATAATAATAATTACCACTGTTAAGACATACATACATACATGCATACATATACACACATACATAATATTAATAATAATAATAATAATAATAATAATAATAATAATAATAATAATAATAATAATAATGTTTTATTTTCGCTGGCAGAGTTAAGGCCATAAGGCCTTCTCTTCCACTCAACCAGCCTTAATCAATACAATACATAAATTTAAATTACAAATATTTACACTACACTTAAAAGGTTCTCCAGCAATATTCTTCACTACACATTTATTTAAATTTAGATAAATCTATAAGGTAAAGTAGTAACTTAATTTATGAGCTAATTTAATTCAATGAATTATAATTAATTTAATATTTGAGATAGCTAGTAGAATGATGAAAATTAATTTAATATAAGCTTACTAGGACTATGTTACAGGGAGAATATATATATTTCTATTTCTATAATGAGAATATTAATGTAATTGCCATTAGAGGTTTTGTAAATCTATTTAGAAAAATTAATGATAATAATAACAATAATAATAATAATAATAATAATAATAATAATAATGGACAGATGTTAGTTTCATTATAAGTAACAAATATTACATACATACATACATACATACATACATACATACATACATACATACATACATACATACATACATACATACATACATACATACATACATACATACATACATACATACATACATACATACATACATACATACATACATACATAGTATTCTGTCCAATCTTTCCCATTTTCTGCCTTCCTCTAAGTCTCCGCATAAGATCCATATAAATATTTTAATGTCGTCATTTGACATCTTCTTCTGCTTCGAACTCTTCTCTCGTTAACTTTTCCTTCCAGTGCATCCTTTAGTAGACAGTTTCTTCTCAGCCAGTGACACAACCAATTCCTTTTCCTCTTACTGGTCAGTTTCAGCATAATTCTTTCTTCACCCAGTCTGTCCAACACAGCTTCATATCTTATTCTGTCTGTCCATTTCACACGCTATTCTTCTCCATATCCACAAATTAACTACTTTAAAATAAAATTATTACATTATGTTAAACTAAAATTTCTGTTTTATACTCTCCGAGCTATTAATCAACCCATGTGTGTTGTTATTGTTGTTTAGTCAACTGTCCGAAGACAGGTTTGAATCTCTTAAGTAACACCAATAAGGCATCACTCATGAGGCAACTGGGCCAGGAGATAATGTGATAGGGTGGCCAGTTCCTATCCCCTCCAATGCATACACATCATGGATTAGCTACATATCCATTTGTGTAATAATAATAATAATAATAATAATAATAATAATAATAATAATAATAATAATAATAATGAATTCATTATATTTTCACAGTCGTCTCATCGTTATGTTTTATCACGGCTGGCTGGATTCGAAACTAACATATCAGAATTTCAGTCATCCAAAGCCTAGCGGCACTTTAACAATTAATGACGTCACAGTATTAACAGAAAGTGTGACCACATTTTTTTCAAATGTCGGACGGTAAACGATTTACGTTAATAAAAAGTAGGCTCATAAAGAACTGCACAAACAGCGCTCAACGAGCTCGCGCGCTCCTTCGGAGCGGGAGAGCGTTGTTTACCGCTCGCCTAAACGGAGAGGAAGATACGTCAGAATGACATAGACTTGCTATGGGTAGAGGAGAGGGAAACGACCACTCAGCTATCTAGTGGAGTGCAGTGTGTAGGCCTATTCTCAGTAACTGTTTCACGTTGCTTACCTACTGCTACAGTACAGTATGGAGGAATCTAAAACACGGAACATAACATTTAACATTTAACGATTTGCAGCTCGAACTTATTGATCTTCAATGTGACCTAAGGGCTAAAGATCGTTTGAATAATACTACTAGCCTGGTTGAGTTTTACAAGACTAAACATTAGCAATAATATCCACGACTACACAGGCTGGCTGTGAAAATGATTGCTATGTTTGGCTCAACATTTATATTTGTGAGCAACTGTTTTCTATAATAAACTTTAATAAAGGCAGACATCGAACATCTGTAACTGATGTTTCATTACGATCAGTAGGCTACTGTTCTTTCCAGCTGCCAATAGCATAAAACCTCGTTTTGATGTACTGATAAATAAATAAAAATATAACAAAATGATATTGTACATTTAAGTAGCTATAGAATTTCTATTATTTCTGTAAAATAAATATTTCTTTATTAATTAATAATAGTCCAAGATAGTTTTGCAAACACTGAACGGGAATTCATTTCATAAGCACTTGTAATAGTACTTCCTTTTGTGTATATTTTTTACGAGATCCACCCCTTCTTCCAATCCTCCCTTATACAGAGCGCAGCTAATATCTGCATTCCGCTCATGAGCTGTGAGCCAGCTCGGAGAGCGCAAGCCTTGTGCTGGCCTGTTCTAAAATCTTCAATATGACAACAGGTATTACGAACGTTGGTGAAATAAAAAGGAGCTCCATGGCAACCAAACAATTGACAAACTCCTGTTGATCATGGTTAGCCAAACTGATTGTTTCTATGGTTACATAGCTATAAGTTATATGGTGTACAAAGTTATGAAACACACAGAACCATTCACGTTGAAATTTCAACGGACAACACCCTCGTGTGAATTATACTGTTAGTGATTAAATCAAGTGCGGTCAAAATTAACTTGGATGGGACTCCATAAAAGTTGTTGAAGAGCAAAGTGACACGCCTTTTTGTTGTACGCAAGACTCGCACCATATCGACGCCCGTTACTATATAGATACCACACAGACTAATTCTAAAATGACGTCAGGTTTTTTTCCTTTCATAAACAATATGCAGACATTTCAATTATGAGAAGAATGAATATTAAATACACATATCTACATCATTGTGAGTCAGT
This sequence comes from Periplaneta americana, assembly GCF_040183065.1. NCBI lineage: Eukaryota > Metazoa > Arthropoda > Insecta > Blattodea > Blattidae > Periplaneta > Periplaneta americana. The sequence continues at coordinate 24,723,724 of NC_091122.1, read as the reverse complement.
TGCACAGTTAGCCAAACAGCTAGAGCTTCGGCTTTCCTGCCTGAAGATTCGAGTTCAAATACCGGAGAGTTCAACTGGAATATATGGTGGACAAAGACAGTACTTGAGACAGGTTTTCACCATTTATTTTATTTTTGTGTACATAATTAGGGAACTTAATCCAAAGAGAGAGAGAGTGGTGTGCAGAAAGCAGCGGAAAGGTTCAGCATTTACCTTTCTGAAGAAACACTACGAACGTGTGTTCATCTTGTGACGAATACTCCTCCACCGAACATCTTCATACTCATTTTATTTCACTGTGTCTGTTCCTCGACTTTGGAATTTCCCACCGAGTAATGTCAGAGACTGCCAGACACCAAACCAACTTAAGAATAAACTAAGGAAGTATTTTTCAAATTCTCGTTACCAATAGTAGTTGTTTAAGATATTTTAACCCTCCAGTATTCGCGTGGCATACATTGTAATCCACAGCTGGTTATTACGTCATCACATTTCCGCTTTCAATGCTGATAGCGTAAAATTTTCAAAACCTTCCTGTTACAGTTTAGTGCTGATGTATGGAGTGTTTGGATGTAACTGACTTTTTCCTGTGTAGCAATATACAGGGAGTTTCAGAAATAGTTTGACAAACCTTGGGGGCATGTTTCTCACACCAAAACAAGAAAAAAAAGTTCATATAAACATATGTCCGAAAATCATTAGTTTTTTAGTTATTAATGAAAGAACATAATACAACATCTGTTACATTTTTTTTTATTTTAATTGGTTATTTAACGACTCTGTATTAACTACTAGGTTATTTAGCGTCGACATCTGTTAGATACTGACAGCTTGGTAGCAAGTTATGCAACTTTAATCAATTCAGAAACTCATAACAAATGTTCAAAATGTTCTCCTCTTGCTTCCACACATGCATGCACTCGTCGAATCATGGACTCTTTGGCAACATACAGCCATTTAGGATGCAATGGGTGCATCAGCAGACTTGTATCGGTAACATTATTCGATTATCTAACAAAATTATACCAACTTAAGTTGTTGGGTTGTACTGGAAATGCGTTGAACGTAAACTTTCATTACTTACTTACTTATTTACTTACTTACTTTCTAACTTACTTACTTATTTACTGGCTTTTAAGGAACCCGGAGGTTCACTGCCGCCCTCACATAAGCCCGCCATTGGTCCCTAACCTGAGCAAGATTAATCCAGTCTCTATCATCATATCCCACCTCCCTCAAATCCATTTTAATATTATCCTCCCATCTACGCTTCGGTCTCCCTAAAGGTCTTTTTCTCTCCGGCCTCCCAACTTACACTCTATATGCATTTCTAGATTCGCCCATACGTGCTACATGCCCTGCCCATCTCAAACGTCTGGATTTAATGTTCCTAATTATGTCAGGTGAAGAATACAATCAGTGCAGTTCTGCGTTGTGTAATTTTCTCCATTATTCTGTAACTTCATCCCTCTTAGCCCACAAATATTTTCCTAAGCACCTTATTCTCAAACACCCTTAACCTATGTTCCTCTCTCAAAGTGAGTGTCCAAGTTTCACAACCATGAAGAACAACCGGTAATATAACTGTTTTATAAATTCTAACTTTCAGATTTTTTGACAGCAGATTGGATGATAAAAGCTTCTCAACCGAATAATAACAGGCTTTTCCCATATTTATTCTATGTTTAATTTCCTCCCGAGTATCATTTATATTTGTTACTGTTGCTCCCAGGTATTTGAGTTTTTCCACCTCTTCGAAGGATAAATTTCCAATTTTTATATTTCCATTCCGTACAATATTCTCGTCACGAGACATGATCATATACTTTGTCTTTTCGGGATTTATTTCCAAACCTATCTCTTTACTTCCTTCAAGTAAAATTCCAGTGTTTTCCCTAATCGTTTGTGGATTTTCTTCTAACATATTCACGTCATCCGCATAGACAAGCAGCTGATGTAACCTGTTCAATTCCAAACCCTCTGTGTTATCCTGGACTTTCCTAATGGAATACTCTAGAGCGAAGTTAAAAAGTAAAGATGATAGTGCATCTCCTTGCTTTAGCCCACAGTGAATTGGAAACGCATCTAACAGAAACTGATCTATACGGACTCTGCTGTACGTTTCACTGAGACACATTTTAATTAATCGAACTATAGTAAGGTGCAAAATATAGGATGAACCTTAAGTAAAGTCATTAATTTCAAGTATTTCATTGATTAAATTCTCAATAAGCTCAGTGAAATCAAGACAGCAGTGTATAAATAATAGAAAGAATTTTACTTTTGTCCTTTAAATGTGAAGAAATTTCATCTCTAGAAATAGTGACTTTTCGTTCTGTAAAGACATTTAATAATGTTACATTTTTTCGGATGAAATTTCTGCTCATTTCAAGGGAAAAAATATAATTCTTTCAATAATTTATTACCATAATACACTGAACTCTTAAATTGACTGACCATATTGGGAATTAATTCAATGGTTTTCCCACAAGACGCTATGAAATATTTCATATAAAACAATTTCTTATCTCGAAAAGGAAGCAAAACGAGCAAAATTGTATTAAAATTTTCTGTTTGCAATAACTAAAATTAATGACATTACTTCCTGGTAAATAATAAAATACCTTAATTGTCGTTAAATGGTCCATACGTATTAGAAATTGTTATATGCATCTTCATATAGTCTTCTTAAATTCTAATAGATATGTTACGAAATCTGTACTCTTCTCCGTTTAGAGACTTCAATGCACTAACATACGTTAAGTCATTATCAGATGGTATTAGGAAACAATTCTGTGAAACGTAAAGGAAGAAAAACACGAGAAGTAAAGAATAAAAGAAAAAAGACCACAGAAAGAGAAAGAAAAAAGGTGGTCTGATCACTTCATTACGTGACAACAGCCAATAATCAGAAAAGAACTGTTGAAAATTCGTTATTGGGTTATGAGGCACAATTACTACATCGGAGCCTAATACAACCCTAGCGCGGCGGACCACAAAGAAAACGACAGGTGTTGTTTCACCTCAAGGCTTCTCATTCTATCTGTTTTTTATATATCTCGGATTGGAAACGTAACAATCAGCAATCGATTAAAGGCAGGATTCGATATACTGGTCTGAAAATGGAGTCCAAGGTAACTCTCGAGTTATTGTGGCATGATGTAATGTTGTAAATTACATTACTTGTAGCTGCAGGCGTTGCGAATGTATACAGATAGGATCATGCAAAGTCGTGGAGAGTTGGTTATTGAAATATACGCGAGCGAAATAATATACTTTGCCATAAATTAAAGGGTAAACAGTTTTTTTTACTATGCGTGACAATTTCTTTTACCCTCAGCAAAGAGATTATTTTCTCATTATAAGAAGTATAGAGGAAGTATTAATACTGTTTCATTCTTAAGAGAACCGTTGGAACAGGCCTGCACAAACGGCGCGGCCGTTCCTTCGAAGTGGGAGAGTCCTCTAACAGCTCGCCGGAAAGGTAAGTCGGAATGACTTAGGCCTGCTATAGGTAGAGGACAGTCCACGCAGCTATCTGGTGTAGTGTGTATTATCTGTAGTAATCTCAGACCTCGAGTGGCATTTATTAGGACTATTTCGTGAATAAAATAAAAATGTAAATAATATATCCTTAAAATTCGATCACAAAATGTTAATAATTGTATATTAACGAATACTTAACCTATTCAGACATTGTGAAGTTTAAATACTCGTAGATGAATATCGATTACTGCAATAAAGAAATTCGATGTTATTATTCAGTAATCCCAATTGCGAAATACAGGTTTAACAATTTTAATTACATGTACTGCACTTTTCTCTTATTATTATAACATAAATACATTTTCATTATCTGCTGAAATCATAATTTAATTTAACAGTAACAGTGGGGACAGCTATATACCAATGCTTATGTATTCACAACGAGACATGTTGCTACACAGTGAAGCCATCTCTGTATAGATAGGCCTAATTAAAACACGAATTTTATTACGCAATACGGAAGGCAGTTTGATGAAAAGACCTATTGTTACTGTGCAAGGTCATTGGGTTTGATATGGGATGATGTTACATAAATTTGAACATCTGACTTTCTATTAATTGTTTCATTTCATTCACAAAATACAAATTTTATAGGTTACTTATAGGTTATGTTACCTGACCAATGTCAGCTGTGTCTTATTTCGACCGTTACAATCAGTGCTACACGAAAGCATTTTTATAGCTCGACAAACGCATTCTCGCTGTAGTGTGTAACGGAACTAAAGCTGCATCTATACAGTTCAATATTCCAATCGCGTATGCGTGCAATCTGGGAAGAATATTGAAAGAATCAAGTTTAAAAGGTACGTTCAATTAAGATGAACGAAGATTTTGTGTCTACATGGTGCGCCGTTTTGAACGTCATCTTCACTGCGTAAATATATTAATATTAAATATCAATCTTGCATTCATTGCTTTAAATTTGAAAGAAAAGTTTAACCGTGTAGTTGCATCTTAATGTATTCATGATCATCAATTCACAGGGTAAAAGTTGGCGACAACGACTAAACAAAAGAAGGACCATGCGATAAATTGATAGCGATAAATCTAGCTGCAAAAATTATCGCAAAGTCTGACTGTGATTGGTTGGAATTCAAAATTTCATTACACTTCATTGGTCGAAAATGACGTCATATAAACGAAATAGTCAGCAGTATTTCACTTTGCCTATCTACGGCTACATAATGGAGGAATCTAAAAGACGGAAAAGTTATCATCAGGTCAATTCTTTCAATATATTTTATATATTTTGATGTACCGAAGTACATATGATATTTCCATGCAGATATTCTGCGTCATCATATGATGAAAGAGTGATGGAACGGAGAAAAATTCTCTCCGCCGCCGGGATTTGAACCCGGGTTTTCAGCTCTACGTGCTGATGCTTTATCCACTAAGCCACGCCGGATACAACCCCGACGCCGGTTAGAATCGTCTCAGATTAAGCTCCATCTCTTGGGTTCCCTCTAGTGGCCGCCCTCTCCACTACGTCATATATGTCTATGAACGCAGGACCGAAGTCCATACATGTGTTGAGGTGCACTCGATAAAGTGGATAAAGCATCAGCACGTAGAGCTGAAAACCCGGGTTCAAATCCCGGCGCCGGAGAGAATTTTTCTCCGTTCCATCACTCTTTCATCATATGATGACGCAGAATATATGCATGGAAATATCATATGTACTTCGGTACATCAAAATATATATGATATGCGTAATAAATCACTATGTGATTTAAGACGGCCCTCATACCTTCGGATCCCGGCCAACCAGTCACTCATTCGAGTGCACCTCAACACATGTATGGACTTCGGTCCTGCGTTCATAGACATCTATGATGTAGTGGAGAGGGCGGCCACTAGAGGGAACCCAGCTTAATCTGAGACGATTCTAACCGGCGTCGGGGTTGTATCCGGCGTGGCTTAGTGGATAAAGCATCAGCACGTAGAGCTGAAAACCCGGGTTCAAATCCCGGCGCCGGAGAGAATTTTTCTCCGTTCCATCACTCTTTCATCAATTCTTTCAATATTGCATTGGGAAAATGCTTATTTTTTCACAGCAGCTGAAGTCAATACTTATCTGCTACAAAATTTGGAAAGAAAGAGGAACACATAGTATAACGCGTCATTACTAGTCCACACATAGAGATACGATGGTTTTGTTGGTGAAGATCGCAGTAAAAAAGGTTCAGGGGTTGAAAGTAGCATTATTAAATGAGGTAAGGTACGTTAGAATTTATTAATCTTCAACAATTTAAATATCTCTTTTCAGGGAAAAGGCCAGCTCATTGTTGAAATGTTGAATAAATTTCGAGATTTCAGTCGTAAACTTCCACTTTTCGTAAGTCAGGTTCGGGAAGGTAATATGGCTCACTTTCCAACAATAGAAACTGCTCGTGATAAAGCCATGTTAAACGATTATGTGCAAATATTAACTGAAATTCAAAATGAATTTAATTCTATGTTCCAAGATCTTATCTTAATTGGAAAGAAGTGATCATCAGGCAAATTCTTTCAATATTGCTTGGGAAAATGCTTATTTTTTTCACAGCAGCTGGAGTCAAAAGTTTGAAAGAAAGAGGAAAACATAATATAATGCGTCATTACTAGTCCACACATACACAGTTTTGTTGGTGAAGATCGCGGTAGAAAGGTTCAGGAGTTGAAAGTTGCACTATCACATGAGGTAGGGTACGTTAGAATTTATTAATATTCAACAATTTAATTATCTATGTTTGGGAAAAGGCCAGCTCATTGTTGATATGTTGAATAAATTACGGGATTTCAGTCGTAAACTTACACTTTTCATAAATCAGTTTCAGAAAGGTAATATGGCTCACTTTCCAACGATAGAAACTGCTCGTGATGAAGCCATGTTAAACGATCATGTGCAAATACATATTAACTGAATTTCAAAATGAATTTAATTCTAGGTTCCAAGATCTTGTCTTCATTGGAAAGAAGTTTAAAGTTATCATAATAAATTCCTTCAACGCCAGTTGGAACAGTGTCATACGATTTACAGCTTGAACTTATTGATCTTCAGTGAACCAAGGGCTAAAGATCGTTCGAATAATACTACTAGCCTGGTTGAGTTTTACAAGACTAAACATTAGCAATAATATCCACGACTACACAGGCTGGCTGTGAAAATGTTTGCTTTGTTTGGCTCAACATTTGTATTTGTGAGCAGCTATTTTCTATAATCAACTTTAATAAAGGCAGGCATCAAACATCTGTAACTGACGTTTCATTACGATCAGTACTGTTCCTTTCAGCTGCCAACAGCATAAAACCTCGTTTTGATGTACTGAAAAATAAAAATATAACAAAATGATATTGTACATTTAAGTAGCTATAGAATTTCTATTATTTCTGTAAAATAAATATTTCTTTATTAATTAATAATAGTCCAAGACAGTTTTGTAAACACTGAACGGGAATTCATTTCATGAACACTCGTACTAGTACGTCCTATTGTGTATATTTTGTACGAAATCACCCCTTCTTCCAATCCACCCTTATACAGAGCGCAGCCAATATCTGCATTCCGCATGAATAAAAATTACGAATCCCAATAGCATTCGTGTAAAGTATTAACTTCAAAATAAAAATGTAACTTGAATAAGGATTAAGAATTTCAGTGATTAAAATTTACTAAACGATATCGTCATCTCTACAGAATTTCGCCATAATATTCGTATAAGGCAATGACGTAAATAAAAAACTTGGTAGTACAAGTACGTGTTGTTTTCTTTGCATCCTATAAATACAATGAAATCAAACAGATTTTCTAGAAATTACTTCGTCCGTCCCGGAAATACGAACGACCTTCAGCAGGTTAAAACAGATCAGCTGTGATAGGAAACAAAAGAAGTTCGTACGTTACCTTGGTATCCCATCGCTGTATCACCCGCAGTGAGTCACGTAGGTCCAGCAGATGTGTTAACTGTACCTGCAAGCAGGGCAAAAGTGGCTTATGTCAGAAAACAAATAAAGTCTTACAACTATAGTCGCGAAAACATTTTATTAAGAAAAAATATTCGTCTCTAAACACAAGGTCTGACGTGTCTGTGTTTTTTTGTCCAAAATTCTCTCATTCAGTTTTAAAGGGAGAGGATGGTATTTTTTTAAACTTTTTTCCTATTTAGTGTAAAATATTAATTTTTTTGTATGCAGAGAGCTCATAGCTGTGGCAACTCAACCAAATAAAAATATTTTGAAAAAAAAATTATTTGGGGCCCAAATTTGAAAAAAAAAAATATATATACCCAATGCAGGATTGTACTAAAACCGATACTTCTAAACCGTTTTTGAAGATAGATTCAAACAGTTTTTTTGCAATATTTGCAAAACCATGTTATACAAACGTCTGTAGCACAATTTTGATATTAGTCCCTACGTTTTTAAAATAAACAATTAAAATTTAATAACAATTTTCTGATTCCCTTTCTTGCAAATAAACGGACGTATTTTTTAAATGAAATCAATTAACAAAATTCTGTTACAGAGAAAAGTTTCCTAATAGTCTAAAGAATTTGTGTTCTAAAGTTCATGCATGTATCTTTAATAGTTCAGAAATTATATTCATTTTTGTCTGGCAATGTAGCAAAAAAAAATTATATTACTGGAAACCGATAAAAGCGGGCGTGTGATTTAAAAATCCATAGCTCAGGAAGTTTAAAAATGACGCCTCAACATCTGATAAGGGCACAAATACCCACAAAATGTTATGCAATGCATTCCACACATATCAAAGGGTATTTTAAAGAAAAAAAAATTTGAAAATTTAATTTACCGGAAGCAACAATAAAAGTGGGCGAGTGATTTAAAAATTCATAACACAGGAAGTTTAAGAATGGCGACTCAACATCCGATAAGGGCACAAATACCCACAAAATGTTATGCTATGCATTCCACACATATCACAAAGTATTTTAAAGAATTTTTTTTTAATTTACTTATTTTTCACCAAAAAATACCATCCTCTCCCCTTAATAGCAATTATGCGTTACTTAAAAAGCTGTTTAAATATTAAAGTCATATGGAGTAATGTTGTAATAATAAGAGCCAGGGAAATATAAATATTTTCATATCTATCATGCAGTAGTTTTAAGGTATCAGAAATATTACGAAAATAACCTGGAATAGAACACCGTATTTTTTATTTCTTTTACTATAAACTAGGAAAAGCTTAAATTATTTTATGCTCGACCATGCCGAAATGTAGTAGTTATACACCTGGTAGCAGCCCTTTAATGGACCTCATTAAAGTACACCTATTCATTAAAGTTCAGGTGTTCCACCAATCAGAAAATACCATTGTAGCAATATGAAAGCGCAAGTATCGATTATTCTCGGATATGCAATCGAAAGACAACAATAAATCAATAAATCACCTACATTTGAAATAAAGTCAGTTCTATTACTATAATAATTAGCGTTAATTGTAAATAAATTCAATTTGTCATCTCGTTTTTCAATGTCTAATTCAATTTCAAGGTTATATCAAGATCAATGTTTATTTTACTCTCTAGATTATATCAAGGTCAATGTCGACATTTGTTTCTCGGAAAAAATCAATACTTTCGCGTCTGCGCACATCTCACAATTTACGAGGTATTGCACAAGGTCAGTTCCGCTCCTCAGTCAGATAAGAATAACATGAATACTTATGAATAATTTCAAGTTAGAAATATGGTCGAGCATAAAAAGTCGTATGAAATTTGACTATAATGGCAATTAAGACGCTCGTTGCATAATGTACTATTATCTCGTCTATCGTATGTCGTAAATCATTTCACCGTTATATTTAATTATGCTGCTTGCTACTAAACTGCAAGTGTGATATAATATTTCACTTTTTTTTATTTTCCTCTGTTTATTCGTTTCTAGTACGGCCTTCTGCAGACTTCAGAAGTTCTGTCTCTTAACTTTTTTCTTCCTCCTACTTTGTCCTGTATATGGAAGTACACATCACTACTTTATTTATATATTCTTCAAGTAAGAATTATTTTGCGCTCAATACAAAATTTCTTTTTACCAATACGATTGGAGAATGCATTAACTTCAGTAATATTGTTTTTTTCTCTCTTCAGACATATTAACAGTTGTTACATTCTTGCCGCTAAAATTCTTTTCTCCGTTTTTCTGTAAATTTCTAAAGCCGTCTTTTGTTCATGTTTCTTATAGACCGTCGGAGCATCAACATCTGTAAGGCAGGTGTCCAGGTAATGAATATTTCAGTAATTTTTGTTTTGTGTGTTTCTGAATACCGTTTAATAATACAATATATTATTCTCACATAACTAATTACGTCCTTGTTAAGACAGTATACTTAATAATAAATTCACTTTGCATACTGTTTTTAAGTTAAATAAATTCTATAGGTGTGACAGTTGCACTTTTGACTCATGAACAATTTTCATACGATATCTAGTTTTGATATCGTGTGTACAGTCACGTACAAGAGAAAAAACAAACCCTACTTTTCTACAGAACACAAAAATCACATGGATCTTCAGGGGTATGTGATTTATTTATTTATCTATTTATCTATTTATTTATTTTTATTTAACTATTTATTTACTTATTTACTTACTTATTCATTTATCTTTTTTTCATTTATATTATTATATATTATATATATACACATATATATATATCTGAGACGATTCTGTCCGACGCCGGTGTGGTATCCGGTGTGGCTTAGTGGATAAAGCATCAGCACGTAGAGCTGAAAACCCGGGTTCAAATTCCGGCGCCGGAGAGAGTTTTTCTACGTTCCATTACTCTTTCATCGTTTTTTCATTTTATTTTTTTTTTCATTTATTTACTTATTTATTTACTTATTTATTTACTTATTTATTTATTTACTTATTTATTTATTTATTTATTTATTTATTTATTTATTTATTTATTGATCTATTTAGTTATCTATTTATTTATTTACTTGTTTAGTTATTTATTTATTTACTTATTTACTTACTTATTTACTTACTTATTTATTTATCTTTTTCATTTAATTATTTACTTATTTATTTGCTTATTTACTCATTTATTTATTTATTGATCTATTTATTTTTTATCTATTTATTTATCTATATATTTATATATTTATTTATTTACTTATTTAGTTACTTATTTACTTACTTATTTACTTCCTTATTTATTTATTTATTTATTTATTTTTATTTATTTATTTATTTATTTATTTATTCTGGTGTAGTTAAGGCCATCACACCTTCTCTTCCACAACACCAGGAATAAAAATACAATAATAAAATACAATATATGTTTTTAATGTGAGAAATAGAGTAGAGCCCGGATGTTCAGGCATTTTTAAAACTTAAAATAGGAAGGCATAAAAGGTAATCAAAACATGAAAAAAAAAAAGACTCTGTAAAACTAGAAAAAGGCATAATGGCTAGCAAAAATGTCAATTAAAGACATGAAAAGGACACTGTAAGTTTAGAAGGCATAATATATTTTACCATATACTTTGAATGATATTCACGCAACACACTTTTTTATTCTTTACACATTACATCATAATACGTACTCGTATCTTGTGTTAAATTCTGCCTCCTATTTATAGGATACAACAGATTTCATCATAGATTTTGATAAAGGCATATAAACCAGTGCCTAAACGGCAGAGAGAGAGAAATAAATCGTCCGGCCTTAATTAAGAATGACGACGAGGATCCGGAAATTAATAGCAAATAAATATATTTAATTAAATATGAGTATTGTTATGAAAATAAAATGTAATAATTAATCACCATTGATTATATCAATTATAAAACAAAATCGTATAAGATGACTTCAAAATTATACTTATAAATAAAATATTATTTAAAATTAGCATATCCTTAATTAAGACCTTCTGAGTGGTAGAAATGAAATTTTATAATCTGCAGGGAATCTTTAAGAATTTGCGAGATGATTTTTTGAATTTCAAAAGATGGTATTGATAATTGTTTAAAAAAATTATATTATATGTAAATTTTGGTAAAGAATCCGAGCACCAAAAAATAAACCTGTCACTGACCAATTGAAGAGAGGGATGTTGTAGATGACAACTTTTACACTTTTAAAGTATTCAAGTTTTATATGGTTTTATATTTTAATAACAAGTGTCAAAATGAACCTACATCAACTGACAAAACTTGAACATATTTGAAGCAATCCAGTGTCGATGGACTTCTGTCTACCACAACTGTAATATCACCTTTCATTATTTGGCAGATCTGTTTTATATCCTTTAAGTCAGTGTTTAGAGACAATGCAATTTGTACTTTTCACTAATGACATTTGGGTATGCGGAAGAATATCTTAAGCATAATTGAAGGCAATGAAATGTTGGTTGTTTAAATAAATAGATAAATAGGTAGACAGACAAACAAAAAACAAACAAATAAACAAATATGTAAATAAATAAATGACTAAATTTCTGAATAAATAAATAAATAAATAAATAAATAAATAAATAAATAAATAAATAAACCATAATAAAGAAGTAAATAAGTACGTAAACTATAATAAATAAATAAACAAGAAAACAAAACAAAAACAAACTTTTATTGTTTTCTAGCACATTTTTATAGTCATTCAATATCTCAACTAGTTTAAATGTGTTTCCTATCTTACACTTTTGATTTCTAATTCCTTTTGGTTCATATTGATTGCTTTATAATAAACTCCGTAGACATAATAGTAATACTTACTTACAAATGGCTTTTAAGGAACCCGAAGGTTCATTGCCGCCCTCACATAAGCCCACCATCGGTCCCTATCCTGTGCAAGATTAATCCACTCTCTATCATCATATCCCATCTCCCTCAAATCCATTTTAATATTATCCTCCCATCTACGTCTCGGCCTCCCCAAAGGTCTTTTTCCCTCCAGCCTCCCAACTAACACTCTATATGCATTTCTGGATTCGCCCATACGTGCTAAATGCATAAATAAATAAATAAATAAATAAATAAATAAATAAATAAATAAATAAATAAATAAATAAATAAGTCAGTTAATGACTAAATAAGTCAATAAATAAATAATTAAGTAATTAAGTAAATAAATAAACAAATCATAATAAAGAAGTAAATAAATAAGTACGTAAGTTATAATAAATAAATAAATAAATAAATAAACTAGAAAACAAAACAAAAACAAACTTTTATTGTTTTCTAGCACATTTTTATAGTCATTCACTATCTCAACTAGCTTAAATGTGTATCCTATCTTACAGTTTTGATTTCTAATTCCTTTTCATTCATATTGATTGCTTTATAATAAACTCCGGAGGCAAAATAGTAATATGTTCAGAAATACAAAAAAGAAGAAAATACTGTTATTGTGGATGCACTTAATAAGCAAAACACCACCTAAAGTATCTCCAATCTCTGCTCCAATTCTGCTAACTATGGAATAGATAACCTTAGAATAAACCAGGCATGTCAATTGATGCCCACAGGAGCAAGCGCGCGCTTTAGAGCCCAGGAGAGCCTGAGCGCTTTACAGCGGGAAGGAAAGAGACAGACGAAAGAGGTGGTATATGCCGCTTGGTCGAGCTATATTCTGGGATGGCCAGCACTGATTCAATAGATAAAGGGAAGAGAACTTATTAAAACTGTATCCATGATAATTTTTAGATTTGCCTGAGAAGTGTAAGTGCATTATAAGAATGTAAGTTTTAATTTTAATGCTCATTTTTCACAAGTTTGATTTTTTTTATTCAAAAGAAATATTTTCTCAACTTTTCGTATAGAAAAGTGAAATTTTCAGGTATAGGCCTATTTATTTAGTAGCCTTACAGAAAGTTTTCGTAAATCTAATATACCGTATATACGTATTACTGAAGATAGTGTATTGAAAATTTTGAAAATTTTCGCATGGAAATTGTTTGTAAGGGCATTAATTAACAAAGCAACTACTGTTACATCATAAGCAAAAGATACGTGCTCATGTGTTGTAAAAATGTCAGCTCTATAGCTTCAGCAGATTTCGAGAAAATAATTTAATATTCTGATGATAGGAAGTTGCTCACAAATATCACCTTAAAGCATAATGCGATAAGAGTTTTGTTAAGTAATATTAGTTACACTTAAAACAGCTAGGTAACTTTGCTTCGTACTGTAATATTGTTTTGATTAGTTTATTGATTACTTTGTAAGGCTAAAGATACCATCAATATAAATTCCATCTTATCATGTCATACTCAATCTCTTTCTTTGGAATATCACTTTCTTTATGAATGATGTGTTTCATCCACTTAATACAGTATAATATTATACTACTATGGAATTTAAGTGAATATCCCTTCTTAACTCTTTATTATGTTATTAAGATTTAAAACACAAGTGCAATATTAAGAAATCAGTGTTAGTACTTTTGTTTTACAGACAATATAGATAATATTAAACAGAAAGAAGCCATATAAAAATAACGACATAAAATTTCACGTTCCGTTTGAAGTTTGTGCACCACTGTTTTCTTAATCCAACAGGTTGCCCTTCCTCTTTCCATACTTAGCGCTTGCTGCCCGCGCACGACGTCAAGGTCAGAAAAATGCGCTTGCTTTGACATCACTGGAATAAACGAAAGTCATGCAACACGGAGTACCATTTATTCCATAGATAGACTATTCCACGAAACGCTATTGATATGCGTACGGTTTGCGCATTGACATGTTACAGATGTGCCTATCTTTTAAATAATGTTTCACAAGCATCATTCTTCGCTGCAGTCTCGTCTGACTGCGTTTCGCGATTCAGTCTCAAGGTTGTTTATCCCGGAGTGATATTATTCATGATCCTCCATGCTGAGTCGGTACTTCACGGTACATCACGATCATCTTCTCCATAGCGTAATTAGTTCATAATTAGGCCGTTAAAATCAGAGTGAACTAACCCGACAAGAAGAGAAAGTTCATCAGACCGCACATCTCAGTGTCTGATCTTTTATTATGGATATATTCCGTTACAGTTTTAAAATAACTACGATTTGAAACATTAAGGATGAATTTTATTACACCATTGGCCTACAAAAATTCTGTGAAATTCATGTTTTTTATATCTCAGCTACTATAAAAGCTAAATCAACAAAACTTTTCATATTTGAAAGGCATGATGGGGGGTTGATAAGCTGATACAATAACAAAAGGAGTTTTGTCAGGATCCGTCTGTGCTTATCTATTTAACAAATACTATTAGTTTACAATATTTGTCACATTTATTTAGTTTTTAACGTTTTCGGCTTAATTAAGCCATCTTCAGAAAAGTTTATGCTTATATACATGAAGGTAGTACATGTGTATGTGATACAAATAAATAAACCAATTAAAATAAGTCTCTGTAGAAGTAGGCGAACATGTTTTAATTCATTGTATGTTCGCCTACTTCTACAGAGACTTATTTTAATTGGTTTATTTATTTGTATCACATACACATGTACTACTTTCATAAATATATAGGCATAAACTTTTCAGAAGATGGCTTAATTAAGCCGAAAACGTTAAAAACTAAATAAATGTGACAAATATTGTAAACTAATAATATTTGTTAAATAGATAAGCACAGACGGATCCTGACAAAACTTTTCATGTTTACACTTTATAACACACTATTCAAATTATTAAAATGGCTAATAATTACCTGTAAAAATAATATCAAAGTTGCATAACTATTTTAATTTTACAATCGTAAAGCAATTACATAATAAAATAAACAATAAATTAAATATCTGCATAATTTTTATTTGCAAAATGGTGTTTTTTGCTGTATTTACAGCTATTGCTGTTAGGCCTTAAAAGTTAGAATTCCCACACAGAAGCTTGTTGCTAGGGAAACCATTCTTCATAACATATGAATATAACGAAATAGACCCATTACAGTGCACTTACAGTTACTTAGTTATCATTACAGTGCAGTTTTGCGAAGGCTTTGGAAAAATATTGATCTAAATTTTCAATACAAAATACAGGGTGATTCACGAGGATTTACCGTCACTTACGGAGCTTATTTCCGAAGACATTCTGAGCAAAAAATGTCATATAAACATGTGTCCTAATCTCAATTTTTTCAGAGTTACACTAATTTGAAGTTGTCAGTAAAATACCTTTCTTCTTTAGTTTTAAGGGTAAAAAATATTACAAATAGAGAATTAACTATTGAGGAGTATCATTTCTTTAATTGGCTAGTGTTCTGAAGCTAAAAATGTGTTGTGAATTGCTTTGTACAGATTTTGTTTTTCAATTTTTAACTAAAAATGACATCATTCTTACACACTTAAGACAAGAATTCTTACAAATCATACGACTTTAGGGACTTGATTCTTTACAGTTTAATTATGCATCCCAAAGTACAGTCTTAAAGAATTTACAAGAGCGCGTGATTTGTAACAATTGTTGCGATAAATGCGTAAGAAAATGTAATTTTGTAGTTAAAAATCGGGAAAAAAAAAAAATTGTACGAAGCAACTATGAAATTCACAACACATTTCTAGCTCCAGAATACTAGCTAATTAAACAAATGATACTCCTGAATAGTTCATTCTTTATCTGTAATATTCTTTTACCCTTAAAACCCAAGAATAATGGTATTTTACAAACAACATCAAAATTAGTGTAGCTTTGAAAATATTGAGATTAGGACAAATGTTTATGTGACATTTTTACTCCGAATGTCTTCGGAAATAAGCTCCCTAAGTGGCGGTAAATCCTCGTGAATCACCCTGTATATTGTATTGAAAAACTCGCTCTGCTCGTTTGTTTAACTCTTTCTCGATTTTGTAAAAAGCACTTCCCAACCTTATATACTAGTATACTATTACATATTCTAAAGACCTTCATTAAGGAGCATCTTTTCTATGAAAAGCTTCCTTGGCCATTGCTATCCTCCTTTTGATTTCCTGGCAGCAGCTCATGTTACTGCTTATAGTAAATCCCAAGTATATGAAGCTGTCTACTTGCTCTACTCTCTTATTTAGAATTCGCAAGTTTACCTTCTTTATTTTTCTTCCTATGACCATTCTCTTCGTCTTATTTGCATTTATCTTCATCCCATTCTGCTCACAGCTGTCATTTAGCTCCAGTAGTATATTCTTTAGTATCATCTCCTCTTTTGCTAACAACGCCATATCATCATAAATCTTACACACTTTTTTCTTTTTCCATATAGGCTAATAAATTTAAATCCAATAAAATGGAGGAGAGCTAGGAAGAGGAGCTAGAGAAAGAAGAGGAACAATAGGAATAGAGGAAGGGAAATAAATGTGAATGAGGAAGAAGAAATAAGTCAAAGAGTGGAATCTAGACCTGGAGCGTTCTGTTCCTGAGTTTTCCTTTAAGCCCTTCCTGCACGCAAGATACCGCAGGAGCAGCCTGCTATTTCTAAAACACCTGTCGGTGTGGGTCACCAAGTGCAATGCCCATTAACGGCCTTCATGCACATACAAAAGTATACAAAGTTTGGCAACCATTGTGCTTGGAATGTCTCGTCTTTCAGTATGAATCATTTTGCTTAACAGATAATTATGGGTCAATAAAAGCGAGTACAGTTCAGAAAACAGTGGAATTAATATTGTAATAACAGTGTTGCCATTAGTTGCCATGAATAAAAGAATATAGTGGAGAAGAAACAATAAATCATTCATGTTTGGGTATAGGGAGTTGCCATTTTTTTGTGCAAGGAAATATTGTTCCCAAAGGGAATACACAAGTTCAGGCAGTGATGTCAAAGCAAGCGCATTTTTCTGACCTTGTCGTCGTGCGCGGACAGCAAGCGCTAAGTATGGAAAGAGGAAGGGATGTGTTTATGTATAAGCAACCTGTTGGATGAAGAAAACAGTGGTGCACAAACTTCAAACGGAACGTGAAATTTTATGTCGTTATTTTTATATGGCTTCTTTCTGTTTAATATTATCTATATCGTCTGTAAAACAAAAGTACTAACACTGATTTCTTAATATTGCAGTTGTGTTTTAAATCTTAATAACATAATAGAGAGTTAAGAAGGGATATTCACTTAAATTCCATAGTAATATAATATTATACTGTATTAAGTGGATGAAACACATCATTCATAAAGAAAATGATATTCCAAAGAAAGAGATTAAGTATGACATGATAAGTTGGAATTTATATTGATGGTATCTTTAGCCTTACAAAAGTAATCAATAAACTAATCAAAACAGTATAACAGTACAAAGAAAAGTTACCTAGGTGCTGTATCTGTTTTAAGTATAACTAATATTCCATAACAAAACTCTTATCGCATTAAGCTTTTAAGGTGATATTTGTGAACAACTTCCTATCATCAGAATATTAAATTATTTTCTCGAAATGTACTGAAGCTATAGAGCTGACATTTTTACAACACAAGGGCATGAATCTTTTGCTTATGATGTAATAGTAGTTGCTTTATTAATTCATTTCCTTACAAACAATTCCCATGCGAATATTTTCAAAATTTTCAATACACTATCTTCAGTAAAACGTATATACGATATATTAGATTTACGAAAACATTCTGTAAAGCTACTAAATAAATAAGTCTATACCTGAAAATTTCACTTTTCCATACGAAAAGTTCAGAAAATATTTATTTTGAATAAAAAATCAAACTTATGAAAAATGAGCATTAAAATTAAAAGTTACATTCTTATAATGCACTTATACTTCTCAGGCAAATCTAAAAATTAACATGGATACAGTTTTAATAAGTTCTCTTCTCTTTATCTATTGAATCAGTGCTGGCCATCCCTGAATATAGCTCGACCAAGCGGCATATACCACCTCTTTCGTCTGTCTCTTTCCTTTCCGCTCAGGCTCTCCTGGGCTCTAAAGCGCGCTCTTGCTCCTGTGGGCATCAATTGACATGCCTGAGTCAAGGGGTTAGGTACAGCTTACAGCAGTAATATTTTGGAAATATTCAACATTTTGTTCCTCCATTACCGTATCTTGTACAATAATGAAAATTAGTATGTGTAAAACACTGTCCTTCTGCTATACGGAAAAAATATTTTTACGATTTTTTTTTTCAAAATTCAGTTCACTGTTCAGTGATGAAGCTTTTCTCACATAGCTCAAAAACTGCCCAACGTTCTGTGATAAAATTTTGTGTGTGCATTTATGCATGTCATAACTAACAATATGATGCAAGATCAGTTCTATACCTCTCATAGATTGTCTGATAAAAAATAAATTCATTTAAAAAATGGTCAAATATCAGTATTTTCTTATAACACAAAATAAAAAAATATATATATTATTTATTAAGGAATGTAGTTGAAAGAGCATGATATTGTAAACATGAGTTTCAGCAATAACATAAAAGAGAGAGAACATGAAAAAGTTAACAAGTTTATGAGTTATGAGGGAAACGCTTCATCACTGCACAGTGAACTACTACCGTTATGAATTTTGAAATAAAAGTAGTACCTTATGCAACGAGCCTATAATGGTAGTAATTAAGACGCAAGTATGTTTGTTTATGAAACTCGCTTGCGCTCGTTTCATAATTTTCATAATTACCATTATAGGCAAGTTTCATACGACTTTTTATGCTCGACCATATTTCTAACTTGAAATTATTCAAAATTAGGTCATGTTATGGTTATGTGCGAACTGACCTGAATTGTTACATGTGCGCAGACGCGAAAATACTGATTTTTTCCGAGGCCGAATGTCATTGACCTTGATAGAGAATAAGATGAACATTAGTCTGATATAACCTGGAAATTGATTTAGAATTGAAAAACGAGATGACAAATTGAATTTATTTGAATATTATTTACAATTAACGCTAATTATTATAGTAACAGAACATAACCTTCTGCGACAGTTTTAGATTTCCAGCCTCCATGACTTTTCGCTAATTGTCTTTCGATTGCATATCCGAGAATAATCGATACTTGCGGTTTTATAACGGTACAAATGTGACTTGTCATTGGCTGAACACCTGAACTTTAATGAATAGGTGTACTTTAATGAGGTGCATTAAAGGGCTACTACCAGGTGTATAATTACTACATTTCGGCATGATCGAGCATAAATATATAAATATATATATTTTTTAAATCGTAAAAACATTTTTTTCACATAGCAGAAGGACAATGTTTTAAACATATCAATTTTCATTATTGTACAAGATACAGTAATGGTGGAAAAAAATGTTGAATATTTCCAAAAATTTTACTGCTGTAAGCTGTATCTAACCCCTTAAATTCTACAAGCGGTTGTGCAAAAAACAGAATAATACTAGACTGCATATGTTTTATTTGTGTAGAAAATTATTTGTAATAAGAATTCTATGTTTAATATTCTTTTAACTCAAAATTCATTTTTATGACTTATCTGCCTATAGGCCTATCCCAACACCTTCCAAATATTTGTAGTAAGGAATGCGAAGTGGAAAAAAGGTGGAAAAGAGAACAAACATGAGATATTAAAAGAAAAGAAAAAGAAAAAAGAAAAGAGGAACCCGAAGAAAGCACGTAAAGTTGGATAAATACAAGAAGATAGGAGAAATTTATAAAAGAAGGAAGAAAATGGAAAAATGGCACACTTGAATGAAGGAAAATGCGTGAATACATTAATAAAGTAAACAAATTCTAACGCAAGTACAATGATATTTAGGCTTTGATGTTTTGTAACATACTAGACCGGCTTGTGTTAAAGGGAAAAAATAGCAACAAATATGGGATAACAGCCTGAATAATAAATTTAAATAGAAGTAATTAACAGAAGGATAATTTTTTGGTGAAAGTGGAAAATGTGAAGCGAAAACTACCAGTATTTCTTCTTGAAACAACTAATAACTGACCCACTTTCTAATATACACAGACTGTACGTCCGTATATACTGATATAGGAACCAGTTGAAGTCGGCAATATGCTCAAGATAAGTCAACTATCCACACAGTATTTAACAAAGTCCAAACTCCTGGAATGTTCTAAAATATTTCAGCAGTGGTGCTGGTAAAAAAGAGAATGTCACTTTTCAGCAGCGTTCACCTGCCGGCAGTAACAGGCTAAGACCTCCTGGCAACCAATTTACAACACTGTTGCAAGTGAAATGAGCGTTGAAACTGTTACTATAGCCGTTTCCATGGTCACAAATTTCAATCAAAGAACAAATCGAAGTATTAGGTTGAAGCCTACCAATCAAGTTTGGAGAGGCGTTGAAAGTATCTATCATGACTTCTTACGTTAGAGAAGTAAAGCCGGGGGGAAAATAAACGATGGATAAATATACCACCGAACGGAATTCATTTACTTACTTTTAAGATTTTAAAAATATCCCGGAGTAATAACAGAGGTGATATGAGCGAAGAGTCCAACGAATGTGATGAGGAAAATCGGAAAAATGAGGAAATTAAGTGGGAGAGGAATAGATAGGGAGGAATCTAAGGAAAAAGAAGATGAAGTACGAAAAGGAACTTCCAGGCTATAAAATTCGAGGCGGTGACAAGTGAATACAGCTATTTTTTTTTTTCTTTGCATCTTTCCCTTTTAATCAATTCCGTTTTCATTTTATTATTTTCATTATTTCATATTTTTCCCCCTTCCTCCTCGTGTTTCCTTATTTCTTACTTTTATTTTTTCTCTCCTCCATCTCCCATTCTTTACTTTTTCCTACCTTTTCCTCATTTTTTCCTCCTTTATTCATAACCTTCTATTTCTTTTTCACTTCCATTCTTCATTTTCTCGTCTTTTTCACCTGCTCCATATCCTTTCCCTTCTTTTTTTCCTTATACAGGGTGTTAAAAATATCCAATATTTTAGGAGGTGATAGTATGCATCAAAACAATCAAATAATGCCTAATGAACATGGGTCCTACGACACAAATACTTTCTGATATCTGAACACTTGTTCATAGGAGGTGCTCAATGTGACGTCCATTCATGGCAATGCATTTCTCTGCACTACAATACAGCAACTACCAGATAATCATACCGTAGTTGACAACCCTGGCATGGAATACTGATACGTCGCAAGGAATACTGAAAACAAAAGTCTGGTTGCGGATATGAGCGGGGTTCAGCAGAGATGGTGTTGTGAATTTTAGTAATCAGCATGTGTGGGCTGATGAAAATCCCCATGCAGTTTAAGAAACAAGGCATCAGCACCGATTCTCAATCAAATTATGGGCAGGCGTTCTTGGTGATAGATTAATAGGGCCACACGTGCTACCACAGAGATTAACTGGGGATCGTTATCAGGACTTTCTTATTAACGTATTAAAACAAATTTCAAAGAGTGCGTGATTCCTTACGCCAAAGGACGGAGGAATGCATTCCCATGAATGTACGTCACATTGAGCATCTCCTTTGAACAAGTGTTCATATCTCAGAAAGTATGTATTGTAGGAACCATGTTTATTAGACATTATTTTCTTGTTTTGATGCATACCAGCACCTCCTAAAATATTGGATATTTTTTTAACACTCTGTGTATTTTCCCTTAATTTCATAACTTATTCAGTTTTACTCATGTTCCGTGTTTTGCCTTTCTCCTCATTTCTCCTTCATGTACTTTATTTATTTTCTTTATCTCTTCTCTTTTCAACTCATTTCATCTTCTTCTTTCCTTTTTTCTCATCTACTTCTCTACCTGCTAATCGATTCTTCCTTTGCTCCTATTAATCCTCATTTCTCTTCTTGCTATTTATATCTTTCTCTTCTTCCATCTGTGTCCAGAATTAATGGCTACAATGTTTTTTTTTTTTTTTTTTCATTACAGCATATTACGTCATATTAGAAGACATTACATTATATTTTTAAAATGGTTTTCGGCGTCTAGCCCAAAAATTTGCTTCTGCATGTTAGAGAATCGGATATCTCAAACTCGAAACAATTTTGCAATAATTTCCATATTTCAAAGTTACATTAGTTATATTAATTTGTTTTAGCATTTCCAGAGCAATATACTTCAGAAAAAACAGCAGATTGAAATATATTTACACAAACTGCATGTAACAGACTGTTCAATACGTTTATAATCATGAGACATTGCTTTTGTAGGTCAATTTACCTCATTCTCACAAGCTATAAATGCAAAGCAACCTACATCTGGAGCAACTTAACTGTAAAACTGGACTCTGATGTACTTCCGATGTCACCAGATTACTTCCTTTAAAAGAAAAGATAACGGCTCACGTACCTACATATTTCATTCACAAGCTAGCAAAAACTAACAAAATGCACTACCGGTACAGATTAACTATTCTAGATTCGCCACCACCATCATAATGCCACCATTACTCCTGGAGCTGAAAGAGAGCTGTAGTTATTGAACAACAAGAGGGCCATCATATCTGTGTTTTATATGAACAGATTTTTACTTATTTCTTGATTTCGTTATCGTCATTGTCTTATCATTCTCGTCTTAGTTTTTTCTCTCCTAACCGTAGGCAAGTTGGTCACAGTCGACTTCTTTCTCGTCACCATCGTCTACTTATCTCTCTCGTCACCGTCGTTGTCAAGTTGTCTTTCCCATCATCTTGTCTCTCATCGCCGTCATCGGCTGTCGACTTGTCCCTCTTATCACCTTGTCTCTCGTCATCGCCGTCGACTTGTCTCTCCGTCACCATCGTCGACTTATCTCTCCGTCACCATCGTCGACTTGTCTCTCTCGTCACTTTATCTCTCGTCACTTTATCTCTCGTCACCGTCGTTGTCGAGTTGTCTTTCCCGTCATCTTGTCTCTCATCGCCGTCATCGGCTGTCGACTTGTCCCTCTTATCACCTTGTCTCTCGTCATCGCCGTCGACTTGTCTCCCGTCATCATCGTCGACTTGTCTCTCCGTCACCATCGTCGACTTGTCTCTCCGTCACCATCGTCGACTTGTCTCTCTCGTCACTTTATCTCTCGTCACCGTCGTTGTCGAGTTGTCTTTCCCGTCATCTTGTCTCTCATCGCCGTCATCGGCTGTCGACTTGTCCCTCTTATCACCTTGTCTCTCGTCATCGCCGTCGACTTGTCTCCCGTCATCATCGTCGACTTGTCTCTCTCGTCACCGTCGTTGTCGAGTTGTCTTTCCCGTCATCTTGTCTCTCATCGCCGTCATCGGCTGTCGACTTGTCCCTCTTATCGCCTTGTCTCTCGTCATTGCCGTCGACTTGTCTCTCCGTCACCATCGTCGACTTGTCTGCCTCGTCACTTTCTCTCGTCACCGTCGTCGTCGAGTTGTATTTCCCGTCATATTGTCTCTCATCGCCGTCATCGGCTGTCGACTTGTCCCTCTTATCACGTTGTCTCTCGTCATCGCCGTCGACTTGTCTCTCCGTCACCATCGTCAACTTGTCTCTTTTGTCACTTTATCTCTCGTCACCTTCGTCGACTTGTCTCTCCCATCGCTGTCATCGAGTTGTCTTTCCCGTCATCTTGCCTCTCATCGCCGTCGTCGACTGTCGATTTCTCTCCCGTCACTATCGTCGACTTGTCGCTCGTCACTGTCGTCGACTTGTCTCTTATCACCTTATCTCGTCACCGTAGTCGACTTGTCTCTCCCGTCACCATCGTCGACTTGTCTGTCTCGTCACTTTATCTCTCGTCACCGTCGTCGACTTGTCTCTCCCATCGCTGTCATCGAGTTGTCTTTCCCGTCATCTTGTCTCTCATCGCCGTCATCGGCTGTCGACTTGTCTCTCCCGTCACTGTCGTCGACTTGTATCTCTTATCACCTTATCTCGTCACAGTAGTCAACTTGTCTCTCCCGTCACCATCGTCTACTTGTCTGTCTCGTCACTTTATCTCTCGTCACCGTCGTCGACTTGTCTCTCTCGTGGATGCCATCGAGTTGTCTTTCCCGTCATCTTGTCTCTCATCGCCGTCGTCGACTGTCGACTTGTCTCTCCCGTCACCGTCGTCGACTGTCGACTTTTCCCTCCCGTCACCATCGTCGACTTGTCGCTCGTCACCGTCGTCGACTTGTCTCTCCCGTCACCTTGTCTCTCGTCATCGCCGTCGATTCGTATCCCGTCAGTCGTTGACTTCTCTCTCCCGTCACCGTCGTCGACTTACCTCTCCCGTGGATGTCGTCAAGTTGTCTTTCCCGTCATCTTGTCTCTCATCGTCGTCGATTGTCAACTTGTCTCTCCCGTCACCATCGTTGACTGTCGACTTTTCTCTTCCGTCACCATCGTCGACTTGTCGCTTGTCACAGTCGTCGACTTCTCTCCCGCCACCTTGTCTCTCGTTACGTCGTCGAGTTGTTTATCTCGTCACTGTCGTCGACTTGTCTCTCCCGTCACTGTCATCGACTTGTCTCTCTTGTCATCGCCATCGACTAGTCTCCCATCACCGTCGTCGACTTGTCTCTCCCGTCACCCAAAGCACTGCCTGCCACACGACAACTTCACGTTCGGTAAGAATGCCGGTAACTTAGGTTTGACTCACATTGTACTATTAATGAATTATAGACTAATAATTACTTCTCTCACTTTTTTTTTAATTAAAGGGGTTATTGTCAGGCAATGATATGGTGATAAGGTGATAAGAATAGTGGAAGAGCAGACAAGACTTAACTCCAAGCAAACCAGCCCATAACCATTATGTTTTATCACTAATACTGCAATTAATTTGTGATCAGAAAAAAGCTTCGGTCCCTTACCTTAAAATCTCCGTCATCTGTTATCCTTAAACATAGGCAATATTTTTTTTATAACCTTGTTACTTTTCTTACAATTCTGTTACGATATAACAAAATATGTTTAGATTGGTTCTGTAATGTTGTTTATACACGTATTTGCACCTTCAGAATACAGTAGTTAAACAATAACTTTTAGTGTCGATTAACTTTATAAATTACCTGTGAATATTAAGGAATGACGCTTTGAAATTATACTAATTTGTCACTAAATAAATAAATAAAAAAATAAAATGTGTGTCATTATAAATCAGAATCACGACTTCACCTTTATTCCGCGACAAAGAAGTGCTTTCTCCTCCCCCAATAAAACAGCGTGATTAGGCACCACTTCTAAATCCCCAGCATTCACTGGTTTAAGCCAATGCATTTGACAGAAGAAAAATTGAGGTAATTTTATACTAATCTGTATAGGCCTGGTTTTTTTCTCCCACTCTTCTTCTCCTCTTATTTTGTTGCTTTCGGTAATCACGCAGGTCGACAAATGGTGGGAACAAATTCAACATCATAAAATACAACATCAGAATGTTTCCTCTGCTGCCCTTTCTAACTGCTTAACGACTTTCATCTGTTCTACTCATGCCAGCTCCAAATCAAACGCAATATAAGTAGTTTTAAAACAAGTGAACGATGAGGATAATGATCGAGATCAGTTTAAAGATATAAAAAGATAGGAAATTACAAGCATTCGCGAAACAATTGAAACTGGTCTCGCTTTTCGCTTTTGTTTTTTGCTTCGCTTTATTATTCACGTAACATAGCAACATAAAAGGATTCTGAGGAGGATGGAAAGGAAAGTAAAAGAAGCGATTAAAAAGAAAATTATGGAAGTGACACAATGGGAAATTTAAAAAAAAAAAAAGAACGAAAAAAGAGAAAATAAATATATACATCTTGATTACACAATTTTTAACACTGTATCACTTCGGAATATGTATGATAAGTACTTTCTTGTGTTAAATATTAACGTACCTCCACTACGAACGCACCCACACAGGAAACAAGAGGCGCCAAGACCAACAACGACCAGTTCCGAAGATGACCGAAAATAGGTCGAAACATGTTAACAAGGTACGTTAATATTTAACACAAGAAAGTACTTATCATACATATTCCAAAGATAAAATAAATGTTAACATTGAAAGAGAAGAAAATGAAAGGGAAGAAAAAACTAAGTACAAATTTAAAAAGTAAGACAGAAGAAAAGCAGAAAAACGGAACGAAAGCAAAAGAAAAGAAAATATGAAGCATGGGAAGGCTAGTAATAAATAAAAGAGAAAACGGAATAAGAGGAAAGGAGAAATACAGAAGGAAAACTGAAGAAAGAAGAAAAAACTAAAGATATCAAAACAAGAGAATTGCAGGAAAAAGGATAAGTTAGTATCTTATGTAAAGAAAGATAAACTATTAAAATATGAAAATAAGAAGAAATAAAAGGGAAGTGATATTATTATTATTATTATTATTATTATTATTATTATTATTATTAATTCAATCTTGTAAATCTTCTCTTCCGCCTAGATTCCCATTGAATACAATAGGCTTATTAAAAGGAGAGAAAATATTAAGATGAGAGGGAAAGGGAGAGAAAAAAATAGAGGGTGAAGGAGGGTAAGTGAAGAAAATAGTCCAGATGAAAGCTAGTAGAAAACGAAACGAAGAGAAAGAAATGGGAAATGAGAAAAGAAAAGAAAAGCAAGAGAAAGTGAAAGGAAAAGGGTGTAAACAAAGAAAAAATTAAAAGAAAGGACATAAAAGAATAGGTGAATGATAATGAGAGAATATAAAAGAAAACAACCGTAAAGAAAAATGAGAATCTAATAAAGCAAAGGAAAAAATAAGAAAACGTGAAATGAAAGAACAAAATGAAAAGTAAGTAAAAGTAAAAATGTGGAAACAGAATAAAACAAGAAGTCAAAAGAGCGGGGCATAATAATGAGAAAATATAAAAGGTGCGAAAAGAAAAAGTAAAATGAGAATATTGATCTATTAATGGAAATAAAATCAAAACGAAAAGGAAAAAGTATTCACTTTCATTTCGTTAAATTATTGTTCTGCCCAAGGGCAGGTCTTTCACTGCAAACCAGCATTCTCCAGTCTTTCCTATTTTCTGCCTTCCTCTTTGTCTCTTCATATGATCCATATATCTTAATGTCGTCTATTATCTGATATCTTCTTCTGCCCCGAACTCTTCTCCAGTTCACCATTCCTTCCAGTGCATCCTTCAGTAGGCAGTTTCTTCTCAGCCAGTGACCCAAGGAATTCCTTTTCCTCTTCCTGATCAGTTTCAACCTCATTCTTTCTCCACCCATTCTTTCCAACATTTCATTTCTTAGTCTGTCTGTCCACTTCACACGCTCCATTCTTCTCCATATCCACATTTCAAATGCTTCTATTCGCTTCTCTTCACTTCGTCGTAATGTCCATGTTTCTGCTCCATGCAATGCCACACTCTACACAAAGCACTTCAGTAGTCTCTTCCTTAGTTCTTTTTTCCAGAGGTCCGTAGAAGCTGCTTCTTTTTCTATTAAAATCTTCCTTTGCCATTGCTATCCTCCTTTCGACTTCCTGGCAGCAGCTCATGTTACTGCTTATAGTACACCCCAAGTATTTGAAGCTGTCCACTTGCTCTACTGCCTCACTTAGAATTTACACGTTTATCTTCTGTATTTTTCTTCCTATGACCTTGCTTTTCGTCTTGTTTGCATTAATCTTCATCCCTTACTGTTCATAGCTGTCATTCAGAGAAAGTATTATATGACAGAAAAGAAAAAGTGACAAAATATCTATGGAAAAAATGCAGAATAGGTGTGAGAAAATGTGAAATAGAATAAATAGGAAGAGAGAAACGCAAAAGGAAACAGCCGAGAGAGAATCAGTGGAAAAAAAAAAGGATTTCCGGGAAACTTACTCCTCTCAATATCATCTTGTAGAATTTTCTGGATAACATTCTTTACCCTTTCCCTTCCTTTCATATTTTCTCATACATTTTTTCTGTACCTTCCTTTCATATTTTATGTTGTCTCACCTTTCTTTTCATTTTCCCATTTTCAATTTTCTTCTTTCCTTTTCATATTTTGGTTCTTTGGTTACAAATCACATATCACAGTTAGATTTAAGCTGCTACTCACTTTACTGACTTGTCTAACATTTACATTTTTGTAATATAATACAGTATATGACAAACCACTATTCAATTTGTTCACAAAAACGTGCTGTTATGAAGAGTTTTGTAATTTTACATGTAATATATTTAAGAACTTGTAAATAATTCAAATTATTGTAGTAGATATAAGTGTCAATTTTAAGTAGCAAGACTGGGTTACCGCCATCAATGTAATTCTATATGTAATTAATTTAAGTACTTGTAAATAATTCAAATTATTGTAGTAGATATAAGTATTAATTTTAAGTAGCAAGACTGGGTTACCCACGTCAAATGAATTCTCATTATAATAATATAAACTCAGGCTATAACTATAGCCCTAATGTACTTTCGGGTAAAATAGGGTTCAAGAAATTTTATATTCAAATAAATACTGACTTGTCTACGTAGATATCAACTCGACCGCTGTGTGATTATGCAGTTGTGGTGAAATATTGCCATGACAACAAAACATATGTCCCTCATAATAATCGACTGCTGTTTAAACGTGTACCACAGAAACAGCCCTAGAAAAAAAAAAGGTACAAAAATACTTTGCCCTATTAGAAATTCGTAAAGTTGGAGAGGATATTCTACACCATATTTCAACAGTTTATTGCCACAAAAAATTGTAAAGAATACAGTCAACATTGGCAAAGAGAGCGGGGGAAGCTTGGAGGTAGTTGGAAGAGAAAGTCAAATCTTTTCTGAAGTCAAGTCACCAAATTTAATTGTGTTGGTTCCATAAATCGCATATCCTGTTGGGAAGCCAGCGGACTAACAGGTAGACAAGTACACAGTGATCGAGAAAACAGGTTTTTTTTTCTCCCCTCTTCTCAGCTACTTCTTCAGGCTGGTTCCGGATACCAACACACTGAGTGGGCACTGATCACTCATCAGGCTGCCTAATCAGATTTCACGAAGTGTACCAAGAATTATGACTCAACTGATATTGCTGGAACAATCAAAGCTGATCGAGAAATTTCCTCATGTGTTGGGTGCCAAATAACCCGACGATGTCATAAAAACAAACGAACGTATTAGTTTCCTCGAAAACTAATGATTTCTTATGTGAGAATTTTTGGCTTTCGCAATGCAACATAAAATGAAGAAACGATCGTTTCGGAACTGTTTCGCCTATTTCTTCTGGGAAATCAAGAGAAGTGGAAGGTATTAATGTATGATTCATTGTCAATATATCCAGAGAAACTTCTCTTGATATCGGAACCAATAAGCAAACATTATCATGGGGGCAGATAAAAAAAAAGTTAATTAATTGTTCCATCTTTTTAATAATGTCAAAACAAGTGCTTATACAAATTTTGGCCACTCGAACACAATTACTTGAGCTCTCCAGAAAATAAGTTTCCGTGGGGCCGTTTACAGAAAGAAAACACAATTCCATGGAAAGATTTATTAGAACAGATGCAACAATATTGTTGAGCTATTGTATTACACAGGGACATCATTTTATTTTTACTTCAATTTTTATTGTATCTGAGTTTTTGAATGTACTTCACTCCCACCCCCTCTACTAGTAAACTTCCAACAGTCCTCCATACAGAACCAAGGAAGGCCGCGTATGCAGTCAAAGTAAACTGTACTGAGTTAGTGAGTATAGTACGTTCCAGAAATACGTTCGCGTTTTCCAGTGACGAAAGAGCTTTCAATATTGAATCATATTTTCGCACAGGTACTGTCTCCGTTTGCCTACGCCTACGGTTTCCCCCACCCGCTTCTGCTCGCCCCTCTGTAAAGGCTAGTGGCTGGGCTGTCTTAGCTCTTTTCTGAAAACATTAATTTATGTTAGGAATTGGACGTCTACGTAATGTCATACAAGTGTTTAAAATAACTGAAATAAAAAGACCCCATTAAGTAATTAATTGTCACGTGATTTCTCTCCTTTCTATGACCCTGCGACAAAACCACTGGGACGGACAGTAGATAGCATGTCTGAGTAATTTTATCTGTGCGGGTCGGGCAGAAGTTAAGATTGAATGTGGAGTAACAGTCAGCGCGACTGGCCGCAAAACCAGGTGGCCCGGGTTCGAATCCCGGTTGGGGCAAGTTACTGGTTGAGGTTTTTTCCGGGGGTTTCCCCCAACCCAATGCGAGCAAATGCTGGATAACTTTCGGTGCTGGACCCCGGACTCATTTCACCAGCATTATCACCTTCATCTCATTCAGACGCTAAATAACCTAGATGTCGATACAGCGTCGTAAAATAACCCAATAAAATAAAAAAAATAAAAAATAAAAAGTGAAGATTGAATTTACAGTACGTAATGTACGTACTGTTTTGTAGATGAGGTACAGAATTATTTCAACATGAGTTACTAGTACGAAGGACGAAACTGGTAATTGGAATTAGGTACAATAGTCTATAGTGCGATAATATGCACAAAAGAACTGAAGCCTGTATCGAAATGAACGGCCACTATTTTCAAAAATGTGTTTAAATATCTATATTATGCTTATTTTTCAATTTAAATTTACTCTCTATATTTTACGCTAATGTGCTGTAGAGAGTATAATACTTACATACTTACTGGCTTTTAAGGAACCCGGAGGTTCATTGCCGCCCTCACATAAGCCCGCCATTGGTCCCTATCCTGAGCAAGATTAATCCAGTCTCTATCATCATATCCCACCTCTCTCAAATCCATTTTAATATTATCTTCCCATCTACGTCTTGGCCTCTCCAAAGGTCTCATTAAGGTACACCTATTCATTAAAGTTCAGGTGTTTTCAGGTGTTCTACCAATCAGAAATGACCATTGTAGCAATATGAAAGCGCAAGTATCGATTATTCTCGGATATGCAATCGAAAGACAGAGAGGGAAACGTCACGGAGGCTGGAAATCCAATACTGTCGCAGAAGATTATGTTCTGTTACTATAATAATTAGCGTTAATTGTAAATAATATTGAAATAAATTCAATTTGTCATCTCGTTTTTCAATTCTAAATCAATTTCCAGGTTATACATTCTCTGCATTTCATCAAGGTCAATGACATTATTGTTCCTCGGAAAAAATCAATACTTTCGCGTCTGCGCACATCTCACAATTTACGAGCTATGCACAAGGTCACTTCCGCTCTTCAGTTAGATACGAATAAAATTAATACTTCTGAATAATTTCAAGTCAGAAATATGGTCGAGCATAAAAAGTCGTATGAAACTTGCCTATAATGGTAATTAAGAAGCTCGTATGAAAATTATGAAACTCGCTTGCGCTCGATTCATAAACAAACATACTCGCGTCTTAATTACTATCATTATAGGCTCGTTGTATAATGTACTATTTTAGTATATACAAACTACTTCCTCGGATTATAATAAACTCTTGCAAATAGGTTATGTGTGTATGACGACGTCCCATATATGTAGTAATGAACGCAGTGTCGTAGTCATTTTATCAGTTTCATTTCCATGGCAACGTCAGTGTAATTTTCATTCTACAAAACCCTTAAATTTTTTATATTAGTGTAGGTCGAAAATAAAATTACAAATTCCAGATTGTCTCAGAGCTTCCTTCATTTAGCTTAAAGAAAAATCGGTATCATAGACGAAAAGGAAGTCTGGCCTATAATTTCAGGTGTGAAAATACGTAGGTCTCTGTATACCTTGAGGCCTCAACTTTATTTTTTTTATCCGATGATGTAAGCGACACCTTTAGAGTAACGGCGAGCAATTGGCACTGACCTCTGATCTGTATTTATTGGTAAACGTGAATCACACACGGGCTAATAAACCAATCCACGATTTCCTTATTGCACAAGGAAAAATAAATATTTTATGCTTCTGAGAAATAAACGTCGTTAACTTTTCCAATGAAATATTGTTTCAAAGCATAGTCTATGTAGCCTAGACTACATTGATGGTCTGTCTTTGACCATAACGGAAATTTATATGGCGAAATAAACATGATTTTCAGGGAAGAAAGCCACCTGCGTAGCTGAGGCGGTAGAGCATTTTTCTGCTAATCCTAAGCTAATTAGATTCCAGCTTGGACTGACTACCAGGTTGGATCTTTTTTTCGAGGTTTTGCCCGACTATATTATTGATATTAAAATTTAAGGTGACCATATAAATCAGTGGTCGTCAGCACTCGCTGAAATGGGTAACGAGTAAGAAGTGTATCTGAATATGCATCGTCGTGCAGAAGGGAGAGGGAGGAAGCATACCCTCCAGCTTTCACATAAGCCCGCCATCGGTCCCTATCCTGAGCAAGATTAATTCAGTCTCTACCATCATATCCCACCTCCCTCAAATCCATTTTAATATTACCTTCCCATCTACGTCTCGGTCTCCCCAACTGTCTTTTTCCCTCCGGCCTTCCAAGTAACACTCTATATGCATTTCTGAGTTCGCCCACACGTGCTACATGCCCTGCCCATCTCAAACGTCTGGATTTAATGTTCCTAATTTTGTCAGGTGAATAATACAATGCGTGCAGTTCTGTGTTGTGTAACTTTCTTCATTCTTTCTTACTGTCATAATGTTAACACTCGATCACAACACGATAACAAGCTAGAAATTTCACTCCACACATCATCTCTGTTTTCCTCATCTTTCACTGTTGCTACTTCTCGTCACTGGAACTCTCTGCCGCCTGAAGTCAAGGGCTGTCGAACCTTGAAATCTTTCAAATCCAAGTTAGAAAATTATCTTATAACGAGTTGCCTAACTTACTGTTATAATAAGTGTTGTATTGCATACTTACATGTATTCACTAGCCTACATTTTTTTATAACCTAATGATATTTATTTTATTTTAGGTACTTGTTTTTGTTTCATCATATTTTCCAATAATGGAATGTCTATCATGTAATAACTTGAGCTATTTATAATCATAATTTTCCTTGCTGTGTGCACCTAAAAATATTGTGTTCTTTATGTGCTTTGTGCTTTACCATTTTGCTCCTGCTCCTGCTCCTGCTCCTACAACTACTCCTCCTACTACTACTGCTCCTGCTCCTGCTCCTGCTCCTGCTCCTACTCCTACTCCTACTCCTCCTGCTCCTACTCCTGCTCCTACTCCTACAACTACTCCTCCTACTACTACTACTGCTCCTGCTCCTACTCCTGCTCCTACTCCTACTCCTACTCCTACTCCTACTCCTACTCCTACTCCTGCTCCTGCTCCTACTCCTACTCCTCCTCCTCCTACTACTACTCCTGCTCCTGCTCCTACTCCTACTACTCCTGCTCCTGCTCCTGCTCCTACTCCTACTCCTACTACTACTCCTGCTCCTGCTCCTACTCCTACTCCTGCTCCTGCTCCTGCTACTCCTGCTCCTGCTCCTACTCCTACTACTACTCCTGCTCCTGCTCCTGCTCCTACTCCTCCTCCTACTACTACTACTCCTGCTCCTGCTCCTACTCCTACTCCTCCTACTACTACTACTACTACTACTACTACTCCTACTCCTCCTCCTACTACTACTACTACTACTCCTACTCCTACTCCTACTCCTCCTACTACTACTACTGTCTCATATTTTTATGCTTTGTATGTCTCATTTATTTTGACTTTTAAAATTTTATTATGTCTTTTCCTTTCTTCCTTTATATTATATATATTAGACTATGTCTCATTTCTAATAACTTGTTGTTTACATTGAATTATTCTCTACTGCAGTTTGTGTGTATATGTGTGTGTGCTGTATTTTGTAAATTTGTAGTGTTTTTGCAACGTAGTTTAACTCCTGGTTGAGTGTTAGACAAGGCCATACGGCCTTAAATCTGCCAGGTTAAATAAACCATTATTATTATTATTATTATTATTATTATTATTATTATTATTATTATTATTAAAAAAATGGGAGTATAAGGGTACAGTACATCAGTTATTCATAGATTTCAAAAAGGCTTATGACTCGGTTAAGAGGGAAGTATTATATGATATTCTTATTGAATTTGGTATTCCCAAGAAACTAGTTCGATTAATTAAAATGTGTCTCAGTGAAACATACAGCAGAGTCCGTATAGGTCAGTTTCTATCTGATGCTTTTCCAATTCACTGCGGGCTAAAGCAGGGAGATGCACTATCACCTTTACTTTTTAACTTCGCTCTAGAATATGCCATTAGGAAAGTTCAGGATAACAGACAGGGTTTGGCATTGAACGGGTTACATCAGCTTCTTGTCTATGCGGATGACGTGAATATGTTAGGAGAAAATACACAAACGATTAGGGAAAACACGGAAATTTTACTTGAAGCAAGTAGAGCGATCGGTTTGGAAGTAAATCCCGAAAAGACAAAGTATATGATTATGTCTCGTGACCAGAATATTGTACGAAATGGAAATATAAAAATTGGAGGTTTATCCTTCGAAGAGGTGGAAAAATTCAAATATCTTGGAGCAACAGTAACAAATATAAATGATACTCGGGAGGAAATTAAACGCAGAATAAATATGGGAAATGCGTGTTATTATTCGGTTGAGAAGCTCTTATCATCCTGTCTGCTGTCGAAAAATCTGAAAGTTAGAATTTATAAAACAGTTATATTACCGGTTCTTCTGTATGGTTGTGAAACTTGGACTCTCACTCTGAGAGAGGAACATAGGTTCAGGGTGTTTGAGAATAAGGTGCTAAGGAAAATATTTGGGGCTAAGCGGGATGAAGTTACAGGAGAATGGAGAAAGTTACACAACACAGAACTGCACGCATTGTATTCTTCACCTGACATAATTAGGAACATTAAATCCAGACGTTTGAGATGGGCAGGGCATGTAGCACGTATGGGCGAATCCAGAAATGCATATAGAGTGTTAGTTGGGAGACCGGAGGGAAAAAGACCTTTAGGGAGGCCGAGACGTAGATGGGAGGATAATATTAAAATGGATTTGAGGGAGGTGGGGTATGATGATAGAGACTGGATTAATCTTGCACAGGATAGGGACCGCTGGCGGGCTTATGTGAGGGCGGCAATGAACCTTCGGGTTCCTTAAAAGCCATTTGTAAGTAAGTAAGTATTATTATTATTATTATTATTATTATTATTATTATTATTATTATTATTATTAATGGACTGTTAATTCTCGCTAATGAATTGGGCAGTACAGAAAGCTATATCAATTTTTATTTTTTTATAATCAAAGAGACATATTAATAGTTGTTGGGAATATGCATCAGATGGCACAAACAGATAAGCTATTAAAACGTATTGTACCGCTTCATCGTTAACGACCCTACACAAGCTGCAAATGTCCTGCTGTCGTGCCTCCAATACAATACTTCACACTACCAGCCACATTTAGAATATCAGTATCGGTATTCGCTAATGACCCCATTAAACTAGCAGCGAAGGGAAAACTCTAGTGATACAAATATTTTGTTTATTCATTGGATCAATTTCAAACTCTCTTGAAATATGGTCATAATATACATTGAATCATTGCACCAATTTAGACTCACAAGCAAACATTCTGATGTGGGCAGATAGAAGAGTTAATTTTTTTTTCTTCCACCTTGTTAATAATGTCAAAAGAAGTTCTTATACAAATTTTGGCCACTCCACCGCAATTACAAAACAGTCCAGAAAGTGATTTTCCCTGGGCCATTTACAGAAAAAAAAAGCAGAATTGCATGGAAAGATTTATTGAAACAGATACAGAAATTTTTGCGCTATTTGTAACCATATCCCCCACTGGAATTGAGACATTTGTCATACCACGGGATCAATTTTTGTTTCCTTGTGTCGTAGACGTCAGCCGTCTGGGATCGGAACCAGCGTTTGACAGCCGTCTGCACCTCTCTGTCGATACCATGATATGAAAAATGTCTCAGTTCCGGTGGGGAATATGTTGAAAAATAGCTCAACAATGCTGTGCCTGATCCAATAAATTTTTCCAATGAAATTGTGTTTTCTTTCTGTTAACGTCCCCTG
Organism: Periplaneta americana; assembly: GCF_040183065.1. Lineage (NCBI taxonomy): Eukaryota > Metazoa > Arthropoda > Insecta > Blattodea > Blattidae > Periplaneta > Periplaneta americana. Next base: position 24,687,483 of record NC_091122.1, on the reverse strand, counting down.
GCGAACTTATTTTTTACGGCCCTCGTAATTGCGGTCGAGTGGCCAAAATTTTTATAAGCACTTCTTTTGACATTATTAACAAGGTGAAAGAAAAAAAAATAACTTTTTTATCTGTCCCCATCAGAATGTTTGCTTGTTAGTGTATTTATAATGGCAGCAATACAAGTAAAAGAGAACTTTGTTGTAATAGTAGTAGTAATAGTAGTCGAAATAGCAATACTAATAGTAGTAACGTCCATAATAACAGTAGTAGTATTAATACTAGTTACAGTGCTAACATACTTTATCACCTACCCTGTTCAACATCTATTTGGAGGAGTTAGTAAAGAAATGTTTTTAGAACATGGGAGGAGTGACAGTAGGAGGAAGAAGGATAAAGTGCATAAGATTTGTTCATGATATGGCGTTGTTAACAGAAGAAGAGGAATATGCTATAGATCGTAACAGGTCGCAGTGCTGGGTCAAGGTGCCCCCCCACCAGTAAATTCCATTCCATTCCAATGGATATGCTACTGGAACTGAATGGCAGTTGTGAGCATTATGGCATGAAGATAGAAAAATAATGAAGGTAAACTTGTGAATTCTAAATGAGGCAGTAGAGCAAGTGGACAGCTTCAAATACTTGGGATGTACTATAAGCAGTAACATGAGCTGCTGCCAGGAAGTCAAAAGGAGGATAGCAATGGCAAAGGAAGTTTTTAATAGAAAAAGAGCATCTTCTGCGGACCTCTGGAAAAAAGAACTAAGGAAGAGACAATTGAAGTGCTTTGTGTGGAGTGTGGTATTGTATGGGACAGAAACATGGATGTTATGACGAAGTGACGAGAAGCGACTGGAAGAATTTGAGATGTGGATATGGGAAAAATGGAGCGTTATGAAATGTACAGAGAGAATCAGAAATGAAGCTGTGCTAGAAAGAGTGGGTGAAGAAAGAACGATACTGAAACTGATCAGGAAGAGGGAAAAGAATTTGCTGAGTCACTGGTTGAGAAGAAACTGCCTTCTGAAGGATGCACTGGAAGGAATAGTGAACGGGAGAAGAAGATATCAGATGAAAGACGACATTAAGATATATGGGTCATATGCGGAGACTAAGATGAAGGCAGAAAATATGAGACTGGAGAATGCTGGGTTTGCAGTGAAAAACCTGACCGTGGGCAAGATACATTGGATGAATGATTAGTGGTAATGTAGTAGTAGTAGTAGTAGTAGTAGTAGTAGTAGTAGTAGTAGTAGTAGTAGTAGTAGTAGTAGTAGTACAGGTGGAAGGTACAGAATTTGCGAGCATCCTACATCCGTCCCGGCACATTACTGGCCGTGCTAACTAAAACCGCATGCTTATCATTATATAGCCCAACATGTCACAGAAAGCAGTATAATAAAAATGTGCTTGCTGTAGTGTAGCTTTCTAGTGTATTATTGTTCATTAATTATTATTATTATTATTATTATTATTATTATTATTATTATTATTATTATTATTACTACTACTACTACTACTACTATTGCTATTATTCATTCATTCATTCTGGTGGAGTTAAGACCATCAAGCCTTTTCTACCATACCACCAGAATACAAATACTAGGAATAAAGAACATTATTACTATTATTATTATTATTATTATTATTATTATTGCTATTATTATTACTGCTATTACTATTATTTATTTGTCTCTTTATTTATTTACTTATTTATTTATGCATTCACTTATTAATTAATTAATTAATTCATTATTTATTTATTTATTTATTTATTCACACATTTATTTACTTATTCATTTACTTATTGATCCAGTCACTTATTTATTTATTTAATTATTTAAATTATTTATTTAATCCGGTGGAGTTAAGACCATCAAGCCTTTTCTACCATACATCAGAATACAAATACTAGACATATAAAACATTATTATTATTATTATTATTATTATTATTATTATTATTAGTAGTAGTAGTAGACCCTCTAGTAGTAGTAGTAGTAGTAGTAGTAGTAGTAGTAGTAGTAGTAGTAGTAGTAGTAGTAGTAGTATTACTGCTATTATGAATTAATTAATTTATTTATTTACTTATTTATTTATTTACTTATTTATTTATTTATTTCCTTATTTACTTATTTACTTATTTAATTATTCACTTATTCATTTATTCATTTATTTATTTATTTTCTTACTTATTAATTTGGTGGAGTTAAGACCATCGAGCCTTTTCTACCATACCACCAGAATACAAATATTACAGATATAAAACATTATTTTATTATTATTATTATTATTATTATTATTATCATTATTATTATTACTGTTACTATTATTTATTTATCTCTTTAATTATTTATTTATTTATTTATTCCACTTATTTATTTACTTATTCACTTATTTATTTATTTATTTATTTATTCATTCATTCATTTACTTATTTATTTATTTCGTCATTCATTCATTGATTTAATCTGTTGGAGGCATTCTTCTCTACCACACCACCAGAACACAAATAGGCATATACAAAGAATATTATTATTATTATTATTATTATTATTATTATTATTATTATCCAGAAGAACTACAGTGAAGAAGGAACTTCTCGTTTTCCCTCTACTATTACAACATAACAAGCGTGAGGTCCAGGGCGAATTACTAGGGAAGTGGTCCGTATGAAGCGATTTTTTAAACTACTTATCCAAGAGTACTGACTAAAACCACATGTTTATCACTACATACACCTCACAGAAGTCAGTGAGGCAAAAATACGTCTCAGCTTCAATGTAAGTTTTTATGTGATTATTATTATTATTATTATTATTATTATTATCATCATCATCATCATCATCATCATCATCATCATCATCATCATCATCATCATCATCATCATCATCATCATCATTTTAATATTCGACAGAAATCACGGCGTCATTGGTGAAATAGTTAATAACTTAAGTTATAAGATGGCGATATTTTTAGTAGGTTATTTTACCACGCTTTATCAACATTTCAGGTTATTTAGTGTCTAAATGGAATGAAAATGATAATGCCGGTTGAATGAGTCCGGGTCCAGCATCGATAGTTACCTAACATTTGTTAATATTGAGTTGAGGAAAAGTCCCGGAAAAAACCTCAACCAGGTAACTTGCCCCGACCGAGATTCGAACCCGTCTGGTCTCGCGGTCAGAGTCGCTAACCCTTAGTCCACAAGTGTGGACAAGATGTCGGTATTGTGATCATAGATCGATGACTGGAGTCATGCGACATACCGCTGTAGTTGACATTGGAAGCTTTTCTAGCATGTAGGCTATCTTCCTACGTTATACAGTATTTGAATTCTATATTTAACATCGTAATTTCATAGCAAGTGTGGTTTTCATATTGCCTTCACAATACATTTAAAACTAATCATATGAAACTTCATATCTAACTATCCGAATATTGCATTAAATAGGCCTATAACACTACAGTAACAACATCCACATTATACAAGCAGCTGGCCATTACGAACCTCAAACTACAAGAAGGTGAATATTTTAACTTACAAATTTCCTGACTGGAAATCTCTACCCACGAAACACAATAATCCAAACTGAAGTATGTCAGCTACAGAAAACTATTTTCTACATTAGCACTTTCAATTTGTTTAATTTTACGATAAAAACACTAAAAACACCACACAGGATCACGTTCCTTGCGCACCGATAGCAAATGACCTTCAACTGTCTTCTTGTATCTTGGAGACAAAATCGAATCTATACCTACTCCATTTCTGTCATAGATCTCGAAAAGAAAAGACAACTCAGTGTAATAGCTATGATCCAAAGAGTTTGCTCTAGAGATGAAACAATTGAATACATTTTATATCACATGGAAATGATTCTATAGTTATTCTGACTTAAAAACACATTAAATTATTATTTTTATTTATTAAATAGGGGATGTATCACTACTGAAACACACAGAATGAAATAATTTTAAAATATTATGTATTACTTTCTGTCTAATAGAGTTTTCAAAGGTATGAGTGCAGAAAAAAATTATAATTTGACATATTCCATAAAACACAAGATAGTTATACAAAATTGAATAATATTTTGTGCGAGATCGTGCGTATTTGCTTGGTTTCCGCACAAAACCAATCCGCGGAAAGTCTAAAATTCCACATTCAGTATTCCCAACTAACACACATAACAACTTCCCTCTTCTTACCGCTTAAGTGACATATTGATTTTACTGCTTTAGGCTTTTAACATATTATTTTTAGATACGTTCAATATAGTAATAATTATAAATTGGAAACTTACCACTGCAATTTCATCTAAATTGCACTGTTAATTATTCTTTTTAAATATTTGCAAAAATTAAGTAAACTCTACAACTCCACTAAAGTTACTGCATTCGTGATGCAAGTAACATTAAGGAAGCCGTGAAAAAATCAACAAGATTCCAGACTCATCATAGACTGGGGGGAAAAAAAAAGACAAACGTATATCACGGCCTGCTGGAGTATAGTAAACACAGGAAACATTTTAAAGCAACAATGTTGAAGATAGATATTTTTGCTTTGCAAATTTGCCGTCATTGAACAGAAACCAAGATGGAGATTTCATAGCAACTAATTATAAATTTCTCTTTCAGGTATGTAATAAACGATCTTCGCACAAAATAATGTACGATACACGAGCGGTATGTTTTCTTTCAATTCTCGGAAATTAAAAAAGCTCAACTACGTTTCGCTTTTTCAAACTTTTCCTCGAACATGAAAACTTCAACATACCGCTCTTGTAACGCATATTGCTATTACAGCTATGACACAATTCATATGAAACTGGAAATGAGTAAACGTATTTCATTAATTCATTCCTAGTTTTATGCTCAAGGACAGGTCTTTCATTGCAAACCCAGCATTCTCCAATCTTTCCTATTTTCCGCCTTCCTCTTAGTCTCCGCATACGACCCATGTATCTTAATGCCGTTTATCATCTGTTAGAGCAAATAGACAGCTTCAAATACTTGGGGTGTACTATACGCAGTAACATGAGCTGCTGCCAGGAAGTGAAAAGGAGGATAGTAATGGCCATAAAGTTTTTAATAGAAAAAGGAGCATCTTCTGCAGACCTCTGGAGAAAGAACTAAGGAAGAGACTAGTGAAGTGCTTTGTGTGGAGTGTAGCATTGTATGGGACAGAAACTTGGACATCACGACGAAGTGAAGAGAAGCGAATAGAAGCACTAGGGAGGTGGATATGGAGAGGAATGGAATGTGTGAAATGGACAGACAGAATGACGCTGAAATTGATCAGGAAGAGAAAAAGAAATTGGCTGGATCACTGGCTGAGAAGAAACTGCCTACTGAAGGATGCACTGGAAGGAATGGTGAACGGGAGAAGAGTTCGGTGCAGATCGGGTTCAACCGTGGTTGAGGGCTGTAAATTTTAAAAGGACAACGGAAATCAGTTACTACTTTTCTGTAAAACACTCACTTATAGCAAGGATGAGACGATATTAGCTCCCAATCATGGTAGAAGAGCTCGACTTTGATCACGAACGCATAGCGCATCCACTACATAGCATCGTAACGTAGACATCAGGGATGTACATGCACATGCAGCGAATATAGACAGCAATTATTACAATAACTTGCATTACTAAATTTCTGGCTATGTAATAGGGCTAATTACTCAGTTATTTAATATACATGTACATATATAAACAAATCGAAAAGGGAAGGGTTTTTTAGGAACAAAAAGAGAAATATGAAGAGTTAATTGTATGTAAACCATTGTATTGTTAAAAGCAATTATTTATTATGTAAATTCTTCACTTCATTGGTTAGGAGAAACTAATAGGGTCTACCTGCTAGACGTGTGTGATGTCTAAGTACTGTTGAGTATTTGTTGAAAAAAAAAATAACGACAATATTGATTGAAATAGAGTAGCCTATATTGATTGTGTGATTGTGAAAATGTAGTCCTTACTCTCCCGTCGTGATTATGTAATGAGTTTTCTTAGAGTGATTTGTGAGATGCACGCAACACGAAAAAACAAATTGATTAAATTAAGATATTGAGAGCCATCGTAATTTTTGGGGTCAATCATTTAAGGGGATATGTATGATTTTTAAAACTTCCACAATTTTCGGCCAAAATTTGTGGAATTTAAACTATATAAACAGATCTATAATAATATCATCTGTACAAAATTTGGTGCAATTAGGTCTAATAATTTTGAAATTATATTTTTAAGTATATTTTATATTGACGTTACTACAAAAGCTCCTTTCATCAAAGTTTTCAAAATGTTTAGTTCATATTTGCTCAAAGTCTTGAAAATAGTTATTGGAATAAAAGTGAATTAGCTTTTTGAGCTTAGTAATAGTATAAGTTAAAGTGCAATCAAAGATAAAATATTATTTATAAATTAAAGAAACACGTAGTCTAATAAAAGTAAATATCCAGAAACAAGCAACAAATAAAACATCAACAATACATTTAAAATAAAGAAATAAAAGGAATCTAGATACAATCTACTAACCCAAATGTAAATTAATTTACCGTCGATGTGAATTCCGAAATCAATTTATTTCTCTTTTCTCCTGAATAATGCCTATACTTTTTTATGTTGCGTCTCATAATGCTGTTTTATGTTGCTTTTTTTTTTTTTTGCAAATGATATTTTTTTTACACAACAAACACTGGACTTCATCACCATGTTCGAAGCATAAATATTGTATCTTCCACTCTTCCTTGAAAGCTTCAAGCGCTTCCGTTCCGTCATGATGCGCTGTGTTCTAAGATCTGTACATCCTTTGGCAATGTTTACAGGTAAAAGGGCTCCGCGAGCACGCAGCGGGCATAAAACAGCTCTAGCTCGAAATTACTAGTCACCATCGCAAGACTGCACTATAGTGTATGTACGTCGCCGGAAGATGGCGCTGAATATGGGAATGTCAGGCGACAGTGTGATCTTGCTAGAAAAGAGCTTGGATTACGCCCCGCTGGTGTCCAAGGAATGATCTGTGTTACCTGGTGACCGTTATAGTCCAGCCTCTAACATGTCCGGAGCAAAAATCCCGTCCATAAGGTCACAAATTCAGCACATCTACAGAGTCTATCTCCTGGTATTGTAAGCATAATGAACCTACATGCTGATGAGTATTCCAGCGCCCCCTGTATACACAAACACCTTTACCTACATCATCTAGGAAACCCAACTCCTAGGCAACGCAATCCAGAAGATATTCAAATGAAAGTCGTTAATTTGCACAGGTAAGCCATTATTTCTATAATGTTATATCACGGAGGAAACCACACTAAATATTTATATAGAGAGAAAATATCTGCTTCGTTTTAAAACAAACTATAAAGATAAGACTTAAATTCCTTGCAACACAAATATTTTATGCGGAATTAATTTTAATTAGGTAGGAAAAAAAAAGATTATATAGGTCGTTTATGCAGCTAACAGCTGTTTTATATATGCGTATAGTGTATTTTATTTATACATAGTTGGTGGGCCTGGCTGGCTTTACGATATTTGTTGTAGCGTGTGAAGATGCGACAAGCATGGTTGACTGTCCCCTGCCTCTCCGCCCCTGCTGTCCTATCACAGCTGCCTAATCTAACAGCCTACTAAAATTACCTTTACTCAGCCAGTGTTCACAGTCCACAAATAAAATGCGTTATGGGACACTCATTAGCGCTGTATGGATAGACTTGATAAATTACTCTGCTTTCAACATTAAATAAACAGAGCGGATAACAGAATTTCCATATAAATCGACACTAAATGCTTTTTGTTCCTTGTCTTCAAATCAGAAAACATGCGGGCATATTTTCCATACTCTCAGTTATTCTCTTTGTCTGTATAACACTCTCTCTCACTCTCTCTGTCTCTCTCTCAATCAGAGTTCCATTCTACAATTCATATGTAAGTTACGTCATGTTTGTAGGTTCTCAATTGGATTAACTTTTCCATATCTCAACATTTTCTAAGGAAAACTAATATAACCTATGATATCCTGTCTAATTCTAATCTAGTCAATACTAGGCACTCTTATTTTAACCTGTTACACTCTGTCCCACTCCATCTCAACATAATCCTATGCCATACGATTTTATTTTATTTTATCCCTTTTAATTCCGTCTTAGTATTTATTTTATTATTGTAAATATTTTTGTTTTATCACTATTATTATTATTATTATTATTATTAATGAATTATTTTGTATTACAATCTTTGTATCATTTCTATCACGATTATTATTATATTATTATTATATTATTATTATTATTATTATTATTATTATTATTATTATTATTATTATTATTATTATTATTATTGTGTTCTTATAGATTTTTACCAAATTCCGATTATAACTATGAGATTAAATGCAATTATTTCAATTGCGGTAGTTTGTTCACCAGACGTCAGGATCTTGATTATTTATTTTTTTGTAAAGTCATTAAGGGTGATACTGATTGTGAATCTTTCATAAGCAATATCAGTCTTCGTATTCCTGCTAATGGTTTAAGATTTCATAAATTGTTTTATAATAAGAATCCTAAATCTGTCTCTCCGGTTTGCAGATGCATTAAATATGCTAATTTGCATGGATTCAACTTGGATCCATTTAATGTGTAGTATATCTTTGAGTTTTTAACTCACTGATCTAATTTTATAATTATTTGTCCATTTTAATTATTTGTCCATTTTATTTCTTGAATTTGGTCAATTGATTAATGTAGACTATTCCATTATTTCAATTATCTCATTGTACTAAATTTATAATTTTATAATTATTATTTGATCAATGATTGATGTAGACTATTATATTGTTTGTATTCCATCTCATTGCCATTTTCTATCATTCATTCTCATCATCATTTGTTGTTTTGTTCTGTTTTGTATCGTGCTAAACTGTAATTGGCCTTGTGCTGTTGTTTTTGCACGATAATATTCTAAATAAATAAATAAATAAATAAAATAAAAAATAATTATTATTATTATTAGTATTATTATTATTATTATTATTATTATTGTTACTATTATTTATATCATGAGCATTATTATTTGAACCCTGTAAAATTTATGTAGACTACTGGACTGTACCCGAGCACGAGCATTATGCTCATTTCGGGTATCTATTCATATGTATTCAATTCAAATGTAAATTGTAAATAAATTTGAAAAAATTTGAAATTTAATCCATTCATACTACATTAGCCTATCCAATACTATTCCACCCTATTCTATTATACCTCCTTAACCCATCCCAATCTCCATTTTTATATCATATCCCAAACTATTACACCTATTCTATTCTCCATATTCCATCCACCTTGTCTTGGTCTATCCTCGTCCATCTCATTCTATTATAATATTCCCAAACTATCTTGTTCTAGCCCTTTCTGTTTCTTCGCATCCTAAATTATGATACGTATTTCACTCTCTTATCGAATTTCAACTTGCCTTATTCTATTCCATTATGTCACATCCAAATTTATTTTAAATTTTACTCTTTTATCCTATCCCATTCTAATCTATCACAATCCAAACCATCCTAATCTATTCTATCTCAAACAATCCTAATCTATCCTATCTCACATCTCATCCTAATCTATACTATTTCATTCCATCCTAATCTATTCTATCTCAAACCATCCTAATCTATCCTATCCCGAACCATCCTAATCTATCCTCTCTCAAACCATCCAAATCTATCTTAGCCCACATTCTATCCTAATCTATCCTCCCTCAAACCATCCTATTCTATCTTAGCCACATTCCATCCTAATCTATTCTAGTCGACCTGGTTGGCGAGTTGGTATAGCGCTGGCCTTCTATGCCCAAGGTTGCGGGTTCGATCCCGGGCCAGGTCGATGGCATTTAAGTGTGCTTAAATGCGACAGGCTCATGTCAGTAGATTTACTGGCATGTAAAAGAACTCCTGCGGGACAAAATTCCGGCACATCCGGCGACGCTGACATAACCTCTGCAGTTGCGAGCGTCGTTAAATAAACCATAACATCTTTTAACCTAATCTATTCTATCTCAAACCATCCTAATCTATCCCATCCCAAACCATCCTAATCTATCCTATCTCAAACCATCCTAATCTATCATAGCCCACATCCCAATCTAATCTATCCTATCTCAAACCATCCTAATCTATCTTATTCCACATCTCATCCTAATCTATCCTATCTCAAACTATCCTAATCTATCTTAGTCCACATCCCATCCTAATCTATCCTATCTCAAAACATTCTAATCTATTCTATCTCAAACCATCCTAATCTATCTTAGCCCACCTCCCATCCTAATCTATCCTATCTCAAACCATACTAATCTATCATAGCCCACATCCCAATCTAATCTATCCTATCTCAAACCATCCTAATCTATCTTAGTCCACATCCCATCCTAATCTATCCTATCTCAAACCATTCTAATCTATTCTATCTCAAACCACCCTAATCTATCTTAGCCCACCTCCCATCCTAATCTATCCTATTTCAAACCATCCTAATCTATCCTATATCATTCCATTCTAATCTATCTTATCTCTAACTATTCTAATGTATCCTATATCAAACCATCCTAATCTAACCTATCCCACCCTGTTCTATTCAGTTCTACTCTCCTATTCCATCCCACCCTGTCCTATTCTATCCGATCCTATCTCACCCTATTCTATTGTACCTTGTTATCCTATCCTATCCTATTCTATTCCACTCTCTCATCACACCCACCCCATCCCAATCTATCCCATCTTATATCCGCAGACTAAGATGAAGAGCAGAAAATAGGAAAGATAGGAGTATGCTGGGTTTGCAGTGAAAAACCTGCCCATGGTCAAAACATATATGTATGTATGTTGTTATTATTATTATTATTATTATTATTATTATTATTATTGTTATTGTCGGTATCAGTATTATTCAGTATTATTATTTCTATCATTATTCTAGTTATCATAATCCACTCGAGCGTGTAAGCGTAATTCAAAAATACAAAGTGGGACTCCTTATTAATGCAGTTAGTCCTACACCAGACCTACTCTTAATATACGGAACATAGTAGAAACACAAGACAGAGGAAAATACTGCCAGTTCCTGTGGCGGAGGAATAAATCTCAACCTCTCTATAGGGAATCGAACCTTGCTCGACTAGGTTTAAAGCCCCAAACTGCTCCACTCTAGAGAAAGTGGCAAATATTGTGTTCTCTATTGAATTCTATTAACAGATAACATAAATTGAACCCAGTGACAGTGAAAATATAACTGATGCTTTCTGCAGTTGGTTTGTTTGTTTCGCTGCTTAGCAACAGACGGAAGTTCTTGCCATGTGTTCAGCCTCTTGTTTGACGAGCCTTTTGATCATATCTTAATAAATATTTCGACAGTTGAAAGAACGACAGTTTTGACTTCGCTAAATACCGGACCGACTTGAAAACATTTACGTTAGCGTCTTTCAAACTTGTGCTGCGTGAAATACTAATGTGTCAACACCATCTTTCAATACCAGAGTTGAGTGAGTACTTATTGTCAAGGAGATTTGTCCCAGAGATAGATCTGACAGCTTACGGTTCTTATCAATAGCAGCAGGGTTCGATTAATAGTATCACACATGCAATTAAGCATTAACCTATTATAATCAATATTAATTACTAGCTGAACTTGACGAAAACATACCGTAAAAAATACATTCAATTAAAAAACATCGGACTTATTTTATTTCCTATGTAACTAAAGTGATGGGCTTCACAGAATGTACACATGTGAGCCATATTCCCAAGGGAAGGTATAGAAATATCCAGTTCTGTAATATGGCACAGTAAAACCTCTCAATTTGGACATCTTTCTATTCTGGACACTCCTCTATTTTGTACAATTTCTCTTAGAAACCTAGCCTCCCGTTTCAGATATCTGTCATCATATCATAATCTCTTCATACGCACGCAAAATAGCCGCATACTACCAATACCAACACATAAGACATCATCGTATTCATCATCATACACAATCTCGCTCTTGCGCTTGTGGAATAACCTACCCAGTGACATCAGAGACTGTCGGAATTTAGTAGCGTTGAAAAGCAAGCTTATTAAGTATTTTCTTACTGCGTAGAGTAGGTTTAATTTGTACTTAATCAATAAAAAAATGCTTCTCTCTTCTTAACTTTTACAATAAACTGTCTAGCTTTTATTAATCAGTTAATCTTTTAGTACTTTGATTTTTATTGTATTTGTAAATTTAATATTAATTGAAATTATAATTGTAATTGTATTCTTAATACTGTAGTTGTAATCCCCTGGTAGAGGGGAAGAGAAGGCCTGATGGCCTGATGGCCTTCTCTCTACCAGGTTAAATAAATAAATAAAATAAAAAAAATAAAAAATAATAAATAAAGATAAAAAAAAATGCTACATATAAATTTATAAGGTTTGATTCCTCTACATCTTGGACACACCTATCTTGCAATTTGGATAGTTAAATTCTGTAAAATATGAAAAATGTGTCAAGCAAGTTTATGTTAACAGTCAGATATGAGATTGTGCACATTCAAAATAATCTTAAATTCTATAATTAACATGAAATTATGATAATTCTAAGATGTCATAAAAATCACATTTTTGTGTGAATGTATTATTTTTTTTCATGAATTATAGAAAAAAAAACATTTTCAAAACTTCAAAAAAATTTTTTTTGAAAGTGAATAAATGAGATATTTCATAAAATGAATGTATATAAATGTTCCTCTATGTCTTGTGAACGTAATCAGAAAAGAAGAAAGCTTAAAAATTGAGATCTTCTACTAAAAACTTGGGTTTGAAAATATTTCTAAAAAAATAAAATAAAAAATCAAAAGCCAAAACATTTTGGAGTTCAAATTTTGGATTTTGTTAGTCTTTTACATAAAATTTGGTTGAAAAAATACATAAGGGTAATTCACGAGGATTTACCGTCCCTTAGGGAGCTTATTTCCGAAGACATTCTGAGCAAAAAAATATCATAGAAACATTTGTCCTAATCTCAAAATTTTCAGAATTACACTAATTTAAATTTGTTTGTAAAATACCATTATTCTTGAGTTTTAACGGTAAAAGAATATTACAGATAAAGAATGAACTATTCAGGAGTATCATTTCTTTAATTTGCTAAAATTCTGCAGTTAGAAATGTGTTGTGAATTCCATATTTACTTCGTACAGAATTTGTTTTCGATTTTTAACTACAAAATTACATTTTCTTACGCATTTATCATAACAATAATTGTTACAAATCACGCCACTCTTGTAAATTCTTTAAGACTGTACATTAGGATGCATAATTAAACAGTAAAGAATCAAGTTCCTAAAGTCGTATGATTTGTGACAATTTTTGTGATAAGTGCGTAAGAATGATGTAATTTTTAGTTAAAAATTGAAAAATAAAATCTGTACAAAGCGATTAACAACACATTTTTAGCTTCAGAACACTAGCTAATTAAAGAAATGACACTTCTGAATAATTCATTCTCTATTTGTAATATTTTTTACTCTTAAAATTAAAGAATAAAGGTATTTTACTAATAATTTCAAATTAATAATAATAATAATAATAATAATAATAATAATAATAATAATAAACTGGCAGAGTTAAGGCCATAGGGCCTTCTCTTACACTCTACCAGGTCACAAAGTATACAAGCAGTTAAAATTTAACAAAAGTTAAAGAACAGAATACTAACATATTACAATAATAATAATAATAATAATAATAATAATAATAATAATAATAAAATCGACACTAAACAACATGAAAATTATACAATACTAGAAAAAAGAAAGTAAAATACACTGGAATATAGTAAAAGCAACTCATTTAGTAAAAATGGTTAATGTGAAAAATGTAAGGTAGAATATAACAAAATGAAATATAATAAAATAATAATAAAAAAGAAAAGAAATACGAAAATTAAATAAAATTCACAATAAAAAGGCTATGATAATAAATTCATCGGCTGATAAAGAGAACAAAAAGGGGAAAGGAAGGAAAGAAATATATAGCCCCCTATATTTTTACAAAACTATCGCAGAGGAAAGGCCTCATAACTGAAAAGAACCTGAATTGAAAACGTGCAATTTTAATTTATTTTTGAAACTAGACAATGTCCGACAGTCTCTGAGATGTTGTGGTAGAGAGTTCCAGAGATGAGCTGCAGAGACCGTGAAAGATGAAGAGTAGAAGGATGTTCTGTGTTTAGGAATGGAGAGTGTGATATGGTGTTGTGAGTGTAACTCTGAAAATATTGATATTAGGACACATGTTTAGGCCTATTATTACATTTCTTGCTCAGAATGTCTTCGGAAATAAACTCCGTAAGGGACGGTAAATCCTTGTGAATCACCCTGTATATTAGAAGAAATGATCCTTAATTTCAGAAAAAAAAATGAGAGTATTTTCTCCCATGTGAAGATGTACAAATGCAAAATGAACGTCAATTAAGTCCATATTATGACTTCAGAGGAGCAATGACTGGTCGTTATGTGCTTAGAAATTGCTGCCAAAACTAACATTAATTCTTCAAACTAAAAGGTCGTTTGTTACACAGTCTTTTTGTCTCATCCATCAAAATTAATAAAAAATAAACGCTCTGATAAATTTGTTTCCATGGTTAAGTCGTGTACGAACCGTATCGCGGTGGAATTTTACTGATACTATCTCCATGGTTACGCTGCCTATTTCTGCAGTTTACAAACAAAAGAAAGTAGAATTATGAGGAACAAATGCTGGATGCTGGAGTCTCGAATTTCATTACTTCCTGAATTATAAATGTCAGATGGCATCACCACACTGGGTGACGTTGAATGCTGGTGAATAGTTGCCGTTCTAACACACGCAAGATTTCTTTCTCTCTTCCTAATCCGCAGATTCATACTAAGACGTCAGAACTTACTGTCTAGATAGATTTACAGCTTAGGTATATACTTGTTCAAACCATAAGCAGGGGTCCTTTATGAAGAGAAAGTGGTGTCATTCTTCTAAAAGCCAACAACGGTATCTCTTATATAGAAAACAATGGAATGTAATTGTCATTTTTATTGTTGGGTGATATCGCTACTCATTCTAGGTCCCCAATATTCATCATGGTGCCGGTCGGAAAATGACTCCCTTCCATAGCCAACGCAGACAATCGAAAGCACGAACCGGTTGGTTAAGAAGTTTATATGCTTCGCACATAGCATAGGCTACGGACAACAACGACAACAACAATAACAACAATAATAATAATAATAATAATAATAATAAACATCATCATCATTATCATCATCTCGAAACAGGCAGTAGAGTAAGTGGACAGCTTCAAATACTTGGGGTGTACTATAAGCAGTAACATGAGCTGCTGCCAGGAAGTCAAAAGGAGGATAGCAATGGCAAAGGAAGCTTTTAATATGAAAAGAAACATTACTCCTAAATCCTCAGGCCTAAATTGTTGTTACCGACTTTAGACATAGGCTATATCATTCAAAATCAATAAATGTACCGGTCCTTCATTCCTTTTCCGTGAATAGCTCAATCATACTTTCAAGCAAAAGACAATTTTCTCTACATCAATGTTCAACATTATTAATATCTGTTTGAAATTCTGCAATAATTATTGAAACTAAAGTTATCAAACCAAGCGTTCTGTACTTATGTAGGCCTAGGCTATATCATATAATTTTAGTACATATTATCGGCATGCTCCGTTACGCGTGTGTAACACTACATACCTATTTATTTATTTATTTATTTATTTATATATTTATTTATTTATTTATTTATTTATTTATTTATTTATTTATTTATTTATTTATTTATTCTGGTGTAGTTAAGGCCATGAGGCCTTCTCTTCCACAACACCAGGAATACAAATACAATAATATAAATAAACAGAAAAAAAAACACTATATACAAAGTAAAGCTACACAAGAAATAAAGAGAGAGAAAAAACACTATAAACAAAGTAAAGCCACACAAAAATAATATACACAGGTTGCAGTCACACAAACCTATCTAACATATATCATATCATATCATATCATATCATATCATATCATATCATATCATATCATATCATATCATATCATATCATATCATATCATATCATATCATATCATATCATATCATATCACATCATATCATATCATATCACATCATATCATATCATATCATATCATATATCATATCATATCATATCATATCATATCATATCATATCATATCATATCATATCATATCATTTCATATCATATATCATTTCATATCATATCATATCGTAAACCTTATATTAGCATTGGATAAATCAATAGATAAACAAGTTTTTGGCGAGGTGATTTATTATGAGCATGTTTGTTTTATTATTGTCGTTCATCCAACACCATTTGCGTGCAAAGAAATCAGGCATTATACGAGACGAGAACCTGGAAGAACTTCAACATGAGTGAAGACAAACAATATGACAGTAAAATTTTGTTACAGAAAGCTTCATAGTGCCTACATTGTAGACCTTCTAAAATATTCCAACAGCTTTTCTTGGTTCGTTAAGATTAATTATTTAAAGAAAACCAACCCTACAGTCTACTTACATAACCTTTGAAAATAATATATATATATATACAGAGTGTTTCCGAGGTGGTGATACAAACTTTCAGGGATGATGGCGAAGGGCACATGTATCAATTTGAGATAAGGAACCATGGTCCGGAAATGAACGACTCGAAAGTTATAAGCAAAAATAGTTCTGTGGGAATGAAATAATTTTATTCCTTTGTACACCTTATTTATGTGTATTTATCTGTACATCTTACTATGAGCAAATGCTGGGTAACTATCGTTGCTGGACCACGGACTCATTTCACTGGCATTATCACCTCATTCAGACGCTAAATAACTTAAGATGTTGATAAAGCGTCGTAAAATAATCTACTAAAAAAACGCTTCTTAAGAATGTTAGATGAATTTCAAATCTTTCGTGGCCTTTGAATAACCCTTCAAGTCGAACCAACATTCCCTTGAATACACATAATCTGGGAACTTCTACGCCTCCACATATAATCCTTGTATCTTCAGTGTTACGTAACATCCTCCATTCACTTGTCAATTCACCCCTTCGCAGTTTCAGAACGTGGCCAGGAGCGCTTTGTAAATGAATGCAGGAGAAACTACAATGAACACGGTCGGTCTCAAGGCTGCCCACCTACGTGATGATTTCCGCGGACACACGAATCGATTACAAGGTTCGCCTTGAAAATAGTCCGCCCTCCTCATCTGCAGGATTCATAAATCATGAGCTGGGATCCATGCTGTCAGCACTGCGATCTGTCGCCCTCTGTTTGCCCAGCATTAGGTCCAGGGCTACTGCTAGTACCACACTAACACCAAGACGTAGAAAAGTTAGGTTAATTCCAACAGAAATGGACGGATGGATGGATGGGTAGATTGGTAGGTGTGGGGGTAGACGGGTTGGCAAGTGGATGGTGGATGAACAGTCAAGATAATTACCTAGATTCATTAGTTATTAATGGAGAAAAATTCGCTCCGGTGCCGTGGATCGAATCGGGAACACCCACTGGTTAGAGCGCCCAGTACTTAGAACTGGAGGTCCCGGGTTCGATCCCCGGCGACGGAGCAAATTTTTCTCCATTAATAACCATTGGTAACCGTAACAGATAATTCTTTAGTACCCAGAAGTTAATCCATACGTAGATTAATTACATTTGGCTAAATTTGGTTCGATTAAGTTAGTGTAGGGTAGGTCATATTAGCTTAAATTAGGGTAGGGTAGATTATATTAGATTAAACAGATTACATTAGGTTAGGTTAGATTAAGACAGATTTGTAATTTAGTTGATATGTAAATAAATTAAGGTGATATGTAATTAATTAAGATGGTATTTAATTAAATTGATTTGTAATTAATTAAGGTGATATGTTATTACTTAAATTGGTAATAGTTGGGTGAAATAGAAGTACTTACAAGTTAGGTTTACTTTTGCTTATTGTAGGCGTTATTATAGAATAGTTTTTATTTATAGTCCTAGGTTTATTGCATCTATTTATTTATAGTTAGAAATAAATTTAGGTTTATTTTTTTATTTTTTTATTTTTCTTTTATTGCTGTAATTATTGTGGAATTATAATGGTATTATTGTATATTATATATCACTGCCACCGGGTGTATACCCAACTGTAGTGTTACATACATACATACATACATTAGTTTAGAATAGATTAGATTGTTAGGTTATACTACAATATTAGATAAGGTTACAATGGATATATTACATTGGATTGATTAGATTGCACTAGATTAAATTGGGTTGGTTGGAATCGATTAGATCAGAATGGATGTATTAAATTCGTTAAGAATAGATTGGATTGATTCGATTAGACAGATTAGACTGGGTTGATTAGGTTCGATTAGATTGGATTGAATAAATTTAATGATATTAGATTAGATAGATTGAATTTGATTGATTACACCCGATTAGCTTAGATTGCATTGGCTGAATTAGGTTATATTGGATTGATTGGATTAATTATATTGGATTGATTAGGTTAAATAAATTAAATTGGACTGATTAGGTTCGATTAGACTAGATTGAATTGATTAGATAGTTGAAATTGAATTGATTAGGTTTGATTAGATTGGATTGATTAAATTCGATTAGACTAGATTAGACTGATTAAGTTTGATTAGATAGGATTGATTAAGTTCGATTAGATTGGATTGATTAGATAGATTAAATTAAATTGATTAGGTTGGATTTATTAGGTTTTATTAGATTGGTTTGATTAGCTTCGATTAGTTTAGATTGGATTGGTCAGATGGTTTAAATTGAATTGATTAGGTTTCATTAGATTGGATTGATTAGATATATTAAATTGGATTGATTAGGCTTAATTAGATTGAATTGATTAGGCTCAATTAAACTAGATTGGATTGATTAGATATATTAAATTGGATTGATTAGATTTGGTTAGGTTGGATTGATAAAATTTAATGATATTAGATTACATTGATTAAATTAGATAGATTGGATTGGATTGATTATACTTTATATGCTTAAAGTGGATGGATTGGATTAAGTTATATTGGATTGATGCGATTAGATTACATCAGATAAATTATACTGGATTAATAGCCACAGACAACGTCAGAATAGAAATATAAAATGCATGGCTACTACAATATGAATAAATATAGAAATAAAATCAAAAATAAATATACAATCACCAGATAATCACAAAAATAGGTTAAAAGTGTTAAAAGAAATGGTATAAAATCAGGTTAAAATGTACAGATTTGTCAATTATATAAGGTTAAAACAAAATAGTATCTAAAACGTAATACTGCTAAATTCGTTGACACTGTAGAGTGGATTTGCCATCAATGTCCTTCCCACCAACCTTCTGAAAATAAATGTGTTTCTTATATGCAATGGTAAAGAGGTATAAAGTTTATAAGTTTCCATATTATGGAAATAAAACTATTGCTTGTAGTACTATATTTGTACTTGGTGAAATATATGTCAAGTTTGGAACGGAGAGAATAATTATCAATAGATGAACAAGTAAGAAGAATATGAACATTGCCGTAAGCTGGGGTTACTTTGAACACAGAGGAATCTTTGACCATTTTTTCAGAAAATCATATTTAGGTTTCTACATGTTGCACTTGTTATAGATGAGGTAAATTTAGTATGAGAATGATTTTATAATAATTTACCTCCATCTAGCCTATAACAAATGCAGCATGTAGAAACCTAAATATGATTTTCTGAAAAAATGGTCAAAGTTTCCTCTGTGTTCAAAGTAACCCCAGTTTACGGTACGCTTAACATATAGAAGACAATCGAGAAAAAACATTGACGGCAACGTAAGTATTCCTAGTTGTACAGAAAGTGGTTTACAATGAGTTCTAGAAGAGACACCACAAATAATTCTCACTGCTCTCTTTTGAAGAATAAACAACTTAGAAACCGAAGTATGGTTACCCCACAAAAGCATCCAGTAACTTAAGTGACTGATGATGATGATGATGATGATGATGAATATATGTTATTCTGTGCAACCACATCTGATGACTGTAACACCATATTTCATTTGTTTAGCAACGGTTCCCTGGCGACATTCCTTGCCTCTGTCGAATATTTTCCGCCACACAAAATAATTCGTGATTCAACTTCTTAAAATAAGAAGTTCTAAGGAACTGTGAACGGTTCAATTCAGCTCATCAGCATATCGCGACTCCAGAGTAAAAAGTGTCTTTCTTCACTTCGTCTCCGTTTGATTTATCGCTACTGTCTGTATCGCCAAGCATAATTCCACGAAACATGCAAAACTTAGAGATGATATTGCAGTTTTTTCCTAGCGGGTTTTTAATTGGTATTTCTACGTATTCCTGCGCTGTTGCCACAATTATCTCTCTTGTCTTACGACACAGTGCAGTATCTCCAGTCAATTAGTGCTCTATTTACAGGACAGATGGGTGGTCTGTTAGGGAAAACAGCTGATAGCTTATGCAATGTGATTATTAAGGGTTTTAGGATTGCATAGGGAGCATGTCCTGGCCCTTTGTAATTGGTACTAGCCCAGCGTTTGGACGAACTAGAAAGACTCGATCAGTGTCGATATTATTTTACTCGTTTCCAAAACTTCAAAAAGTGCCCCTATCAGCATCCTGTCAAAAGAACTACCGGGTCTTTTCCGGGGTTAACAATGAACACGCTAGAGTAGTGGTTCCCATCATGTGGTCCGCAAGTGCCCAGGGGTCCACGAGTAATAATTATATATAATTATATTATATATTATAATTATATTATATACTAAATATGAAATAGACACAAATTTTTCTAGCTTTTTTGAAATCCTTCTATGCCGTTTAGGTAGATCAACTTTCATATGTCTTAGCAAAAAATTATCCTGTTCAACTTTTGTGCTATGTTTCTATACATTGTCTCTAAAATTAACTAGATCATTTAAGCAGAATAAACCTGCAGCACGTTTTCCTTTTTTCTCTGTTCTCAATGATTACAGTCTAGTTTGGATGAATGCCATTATTTTTAGGCGCAACTGTATATTTCTTACTCTTAGATTAACGTAGGCTGTTTCTACCCTTCCTGCCCCTTTCAGTAGCCTGAACGGATTTTGAATACTCAGGGTTCTTATCCAATTTTCAACACTACTCACAATATGTGCACTTACAACAGCGTCCAGATTTATGCTGAATTAAAGCAGGAAACAACAAAATATTATTTAATATTTGAGATCCGAAATAAATGTGTTGTCAAAATGCAAATGTATTACATTGTTGTAAAATATTGTAGCTTGTGAAACGGAATAAAAGTGTGACATGTTTAGTTAGAGGATATGTTGAGTTTTGTGAAAATTCAAGAACTGGAGATATTGAGTTTTGTGAAAACTCTCTACATTGAGGCACTCTTTTCAACGCAGAATGTTGAGTTTTGTGATATTACGAGCACTGCACCATTCTCCTCTCATTGCAATTGACCAGAATCCGTCGAAACCCGCATTTCGAAAAAAATGGCGTTTCTTGAGTTTTGTTAAAACGGTCCTCAATTCGAAAGGTGTCCGCAGGAACGGTATATATTTTTCAAATGACATTTCAATGAAACTTAACTTCGTCGATTTCTCTGATTTTTCTCAGCTTGAAGGAATATTTGTTTGCTTGTGTCAGACTTGTCAGATACAGAGTTTACTAGGAATGAGACCACGTGAGGAACTTTTCTAGTCTATTTATCCGTTACCGGTACTTTAGATTTTTAAATTCTTTGAATTAAATTTTCAGGGTCTAGCTTTAGTGTTCACCGTTCAGCATAAGATTGAAGCTTCATCATCATCATCATTATCATCATCTAATTCAAGCACTAGACCTAGTGGTCTGTTGCGGTCTCAATGGTTTCATGCCATCTCTTTAATAGTCTTCCAACAGATCGTTGTCCACAAGGGAGGAAATTGAGCACTGCCTTTGATCATCTTTCTGCTGGCATTCTCTCGAAATGCTGTTTCCAATTAATTCTATAAATGTGAAAACAATTTAATATAGGTTGAACGTTCAATTCTTCCAAAATTTCTGTATTTTATTTTCTATCCCAATGTTTGTATCGAGCTATTTTCCTCATGAATTTCATTTCGTTGGTAGAGTTATACGTTGAAAATCTTTTTTGTCAAAGTCCAGGCTTCTAATCCATAGACTAAAGTAGGTCGTGCTAAAATGTTGTACATTTTTAATCTTGTATGTTTCTGTACTAAATTAGGTTTAAAAACTGAATTGATAATGTCGATAACTTTTACAAAATTAGTTATTTTAGAATCGATATCTTTTTCTTTTTCGTATGCAAGACGGTACCCTAAATAGTTACATGTGTTCATTTGTTCTAGAAATCTGTTTTCAATACAGATTTTACTTCTTATTGGATATTTACCTTTAAACGGCGTAACATTTTATTTTTCTACACAATGGTCATATTAAGCAATGTTAAGGAAATTACGCTCCTTATGGTCTGGTCGTGTTGTCAACATAGAATTCAATTAATTTCCCACTCTAACATCCTAGCAACCAATTGTGATGCACTCTTGTCCGATATCGTTGGGAGTATGAAGAAAATCTTGATTTATTAACATTAAAATTGAAAGAATATTTTCCTTTCTGAAATTGAAAAAAAAAAAACCTTTGGATGAAAACCCTTGTGTGACAAAAAAAAAAGTTCTTCCGTCAAAGAATAAGAGAATCTGTTAGTTATTTTCTTCTGACTCGAACTCAAATTTACCTTGTTGCATTATTATCTGCATACACCCATGTATCCCCATATTTTTCGATCTACAATACAACACCTAAACGTCATTTGCATCAACATACAACATACTTGTGTCCATTTTCTGTTGGTTTCATTGAAGAACTGATATACATGGTGATCCATTTGGGTATGGATAAAATAAAAACACGGTAAAACATTTACTACTGAACTTTATTTGTTGAAACTTTGTGCATACAACACTGAAAGATAGGAGATTCCTCAGAGCTCAACATGACCCCCATTGCGCACCCTGCACAACTCATAAAGGTGATGCAATTCAGTCCACGTCATTTGTAACATAATAGGGGTGATTTATTGAAAAGCTTGAGTAATTTTTACTCTCAGATCATCAATGTTCCTGGGTTTCTGTGAATAGACAATGTCTTTAACAAAATCCCACACGAAGAAGTCAGGAGGGGTTAGATCTGGGGAGTTTGGGGGCGAAGCCAAGAGATAGCTGCTTCTCGTACTGGGTTTCATCTGCGACCTCCTGTACGTATTTTTAACACAACCTGTTTCTACAAATGTTCGATACCATAACATAATGGAATCGTATTTAGGTACATTACGCACACTATACTCACGTCGAAATTCCCTTTGAACTCTTTTAACACTCTCAAATTTAGCATACCAAAGAACACATTGTGCCCGCTGTTGATTTGTAATAGTCATTTTAATCATCTACGATTTTCATTTGTCCTTTCAGATTACGCATTGTTGATTGTCATGGAAACTCCCATCTTTTAATCACAATATAACCAGCAAGAAATGTTTCCTACTATCATAATAGCTTTATAATAATAAATTAATATTATCCATAACCAAACGGATCTGACTGTAGATCTAAATTTAATGTTGAGCGAAACCTGCAACTTAAGAATATCTACAATTGAATCAGACTTGTCAAAACTGCCAGCTACAAGGCAATATCAACCATCCCAATAATAAACTTGCGGAAAATCTAAGTGACTATTTTAATGTTTCTCAGAAAAACGTGACATCTTTCTATTTATGTGTTTTCATGTTGAAATTGTATTCAGAAGCTAAAACTAAAATTTAATATCGCTTTACGAATCCTTCAAATAAGCCTCGGAATGGGACTGATTCTCTGGCACGACCACATATTTGGGGCTAAGTGAGATGAAGTTACAGGAGAATGGAGAAAGTTACACAACACAGAACTGCACGCATTGTATTCTTCACCTGACGTAATTAGGAACATTAAATCCAGACGTTTGAGATGGGCAGGGCATGTAGAACGTATGGGTGAATCCAGAAATGCATATAGAGTGTTAGTTGGGAGGACGGAGGGAAAAAGACCTTTAGGAAGGCCGAGACGTAGATGGGAAGATAATATTAAAATGGATTTGAGGGAGGTGGGATAAGATGATAGAGAATGGATTAATCTTGCTCAGGATAGGGACCAATGGCGGGCTTATGTGAGGGCGGCAATGAACCTGCGGGTTCCTTAAAAGCCAGTAAGTAAGTAACAATTCATTACTTACTAACTTACAAATGGCTTTTAACAATTCATTACTTACTTACTTACAAATGGCTTTTAAGGAACCCGAAGGTTCATTGCCGCCCTCACATAAGCCCGCCATCGGTCCCTATCCTGTGCAAGATTAATCCAGTCTCTATCATCACACCTCACCTCCCTCAAATCCATTTTAATATTATCCTCCCATCTACGTCTCGGCCTCCCTAAAGGTCTTTTTCCCTCCGGACTCCCAACTAACACTCTATATGAATTTGTGGATTCGCCCATACGTGCTACATGCCCTGCCCATCTCAAACGTCTGGATTTGAAGTTCCTAATTATGTTAGGTGAAGAATACAATGCGTGAAGTTCTGTGTTGTGTAACTTTCTCCATTCTCCTGTAACTTCATCCCGCTTAACCCCAAATATTTTCCTAAGCACCTTATTCTCAAACACCCTTTACCTATGTTCCTCTCTCAAAGTGAGAGTCCAAGTTTCACAACCATAAAGAACAACCGGTAATACAACAGTTTTATAAATTCTAACTTTCAGATTTTTTGACAGCAGACTGGATGATAAGAGCTTCTCAACCGAATAATAACACGCATTTCCCATATTTATTCTGCGTTTAATTTCCTGCCGAGTGTCATTTATATTTGTTACTGTTGCTCCAAGATATTTGAATTTTTCCACCTCTTCGAAGGATAAATCTCCAATTTTTATATTTCCATTTCGTACAATATTCTGGTCACGAGACATAATCATATACTTAGTCTTTTCGGGATTTACTTCCAAACCTACCTATCTCTTTACTTGCTTCAAGTAGAATTTCCGTGTTTTCCCTAATCGTTTGTGTATTTTCTCCTAACATATTCACGTCATCCGCATAGACAAGAAGCTGATGTAACCCGTTCAATTCCAAACCCTGCCTGTTATCCTGAACTTTCCTAATGCCATATTCTAAAGCGAAGTTAAAAAGTAAAGGTGATAGTGCATCTCCCTGCTGTAGCCCGCAGTGAATTGGAAACGCATCAGATAGAAACTGACCTATACGGACTCTGCTGTATGTTTCACTGAGACACATTAAGAATACTTAATTCACTACATAATGAAAATATGTAATAAGTAGAACATATATATAAGCCCAAATTATGCAAAGTATTTTTGAGGGAGAGCCGACATGAAGTACTGTAGGGACTTTAAGAGATCTGTGACACTCAAAAAGTTAGGAACTACTGCTCTAGAGACCAAATCATCAAAGCTTTATGCATATATCACGTTTTTATTCTGAGATGATATCGCAATGTCCTGGTGCACGGACCGCAAAGTAAATAACATGTGGGAGTACAGCAACGTCTTGACGAATTACCACACGATAACTCAAGAGTCTGGAATATGTACAAAACATGAGTCAACCATTCTTCACATCAAACGGGCGCCAAATTCGTTACTATCATAGGCGATGATGAATCAATTAGAAATTCAATAGAATTAGTTTCAATGTTTCATCAGATGTAATCGAGATTCGATAGACCTCTCATCCAGAGAAGTTTCAGTTCAATTCCTACAGGTACCCGTGGTGAAACAGAAAATATCACGCAAATCGTCTGTAGCTGCATTTAGATTGGCAACAGGCCATGACTGTTTGGCTAAACACCTGCATAGAATTGGAATATATCAGTCCCCTAACTGCTCATTGTCCAACTCAAATCAAGAAATGGATTCGGAACACCTCAAAATCTGTGCTTCAGTGGCTGACCATGACAATACCTTTGAAAAATATTGGAGTGCAAGAGGTCAAATAACTTTATTGTCAAACGACTGGCATTAGAAAACAACAACATATATTATATAGGACTATATGATTTTTCAGACCTCTCTTATTATCTTTTACGCTTTTTTTCTTCCAAAACAACGCCAACCCTTATCTAAAAGTCCGTGTTATTGTGCATGCCACTTGAAAATTCGATCAGTTCGTAAAGCACACTTTTCAATTATTCTATGTTTAATTTGTACTTACTTACTTACAAATGGCTTTTAAGAAATCCGCAGGTTCATTGCCGCCCTCACATAAGCCCGCCATTGGTCCCTATCCTGAGCAAGATTAATCCACTCTATGTCATCGTATCCCACCTCTCTCAAATCCATTTTAATATTATCCTCCCATCTACGTCTCGGCCTCCCCAAAGGTTTTTTCCCTCCGGCTTCCCGACTAACACTCTATATGCATTTATGGATTCGCCCATACGTGCTACATGCCCTGCCCATCTCAAACGTCTGCATTTAATGTTTCTAATTATGTCAAATGAAGAATACAATGCGTGCAGTTCTGCGTTGTGTAACTTTCTCCATTCCCCTGTAACTTCATCCTTCTTAGCCCTAAATATTTTCCTAAGAACCTTATTCTCAAACACCCTTAGCTTCTGTTCCTCTCTCAAAGTGAGAGTCCAACTTTCAAAACCAAACACAACAACCGTTAATATAACTGTTTTATAAATTCTAATTTTAAGATTTTTTGACAGCAGACTAGATGACAAAAGCTTCTGAATCGAATAATAACAGTCATTTTCCATATTTATTCTGCGTTTAATTTCCTCTCGATTGTCATTTATATTAGTTACTGTTACTCTAAGATATTTGAATTTTTCCATCCCTTCGAAGGATAAATCTCCAGTTTTTATATTTCCATTTCGTACAATATTCTCGTCACGTGACATAAACATATACTTTGTCTTTTCGGGATTTAATTCCAAACCTATCGTTTTACTTGCTTCAAGTAAAGTTTCTGTGTTTATCCTAATCGTTTGTGGATTTTCTCCTAACATATTCACGTCATCCGCATAGACAAGAAGCTGATGTGACCCGTTCAATTCCAAATGTAAATATAATATTAATAATAATATTAATCTTAATTATATTCTTGAAATAATTGTAGCTGTAATCTACCGGAAACGGGGAACGGAAGGTCTAATGATCTTACCTCTACCAGGTTAAATAAATTAATACTGAATACTGAACAAATACGTACTAAACTAAATATATATTTTGTTTTCAGCACGAATTTATTAGAAATTATTTTTTTAAGAGAAAATTTTATTTTATTCACGAAATTTTAATTTAGAGTGCTCAAATATTGATAATATTTCAATTCTATACATGGGAGGACTGATAGTAGGAAGAAGAAGAATAAACTGTGTAAGATTTGCTGATGATATGACGTTGTTAGCAGAAGAGGAGATGATACTAAGGGATATGCTACTGGAGCTAAATGTTAGCTGTAAGCAGTATGGGATGAAGATAAATGCAAATAAGACGAAGAGCATGGTAACAGAAATAAAAGTAAAGAAGATAAATTACGAATTATAAATGAGGCAGTAGAGCAAATGGACAGCTTCAGATACTAATTATAAGCAGTAACATGAGCTGCTGCCAGGAAGTGAAAAGGAGAATAGCAATGGCAAAGGAAGCTTTTAATAGGAAAAGGAGCATCTCCTGCGGACTTCTGGAGAAAGAACTAAGGAAGAGATTAGTGAAGTGCTTTGTATGGAATATGGCATTGTACGGGGCAGAAACATGGACATTACGACGAAGTGAAGAGAAGCGAATAGAAGCATTTGAAATGTGGATGTGGAGAAAAATGGAACGTGTGAAGTGGACAGACAGAATAAGAAATGAAGCTGTGTTGGAAAGAGTGGGTGAAGAAAGAATGATGCTGAGACTGATCAGAAAGAGGAAAAGGAATTGGCTGGGTCACTGGCTGAGAAGAAACTGCCTATTGAAGGATGCACTGAAAGGAATGGTGAACGGGAGAAGTGTTCGGGGTAGAAGAAGATATCAGATGATAGACGACATTAAGATATTTGGATCATACGAGGAGGTAAAGGAATCAATATAGAATTTTGAATGTAATAGTCAAACCAGATTTTGAGTCACTCTGCATTAAGTATAAGCTACAAATATCTTAAATGTTTTGTGGTGTCTATTAGTTTACATTGTTCACATACAGAATGCGAAACTGTGACACAAATTTTTCTACACTATGAGTCACTTAGAGGCATGAAATTAATTGGTCAAGAAAGTAAATAATGTACAAAGGATTTTTGTAATAATGAATTATTCTCAAATTTCAGTATTATTATATAGGGCACAACCGTCCAGCATAAGTACTAGTGATACATATTTTAGCGATATAAAATTTCATGTGAAACAATTTACAAATATTCTCTGTAAATATTTGAATAAATTCCCTCCGTCTCGTTGTTTGACATAAATATGCGCACATGAAAAATCGTCGTCTGACACTCAAGTGGGAGTAGCTACGTACAGTTATCCGCAATTGCAGTGTCAAAATGCCATCGCTGATGGTTACAAATGCATCTGAAACTGGGAGGGTTCACGGCCAATTAGCTGTGCATCAGATAACCAATTGGTACACATATTAACACTTCAATTAGGACGAATCAGGATCACATGCATAGCTTCATTCTCTTCTAATTTACAGTCCCTCGTTCGAAGTTACTGATTCGGGCAGATGTTGGCTTAACCGGTATCACATAAACTTGGTAATTAAAAATATATTTATATGAAGCTTCAGAAATATCTGTTTTACGTATGAGAAAATTATTGTCGAATGTGTATGAGAGAATATTCAATTAACTAAGATTTTGATTGTTAATAATTTGGTTTGAAACGTCTCAAATAGCGAAAATAACATTTTCTTGGCTAGCGATCCCTTTGTAGCGGGAGAAATACATGAAGTCATAGGGAAAAACAAGGTAAAGGTAAGTGGAGACGGCAAAGAGATCAGTGCGGGCGAGAGTGGACAATAGAAAGAAGAGGAAATGGAAAAGATGAATAGAGAAGAAAGTTAGAACAAATACGAAAAATGAAATAAAATACGAGTATAAGAAACACAAAAACAAGGAATAAAAATAATGTCAGATTTGAGAAGGTGAAAAGAGGAACAGAATAAAGAAATAGTAGAAGAAACAAGGTGTAGAAGGATAAATAGAGAAGAGAAGAGAAGAGAAGAGAAGAGAAGAGAAGAGAAGAGAAGAGAAGAGAAGAGAAGAGAAGAGAAGAGAAGAGAAGAGACAATATTCAGAAAATGTGTGCAAGAGAAGAGAAGAGAAGAGAAGAGAAGAGAAGAGAAGAGAAGAGAAGAGAAGAGAAGAGAAGAGAAGAGAAGAGAAGAGAAGAGAAGGGAAGAGAAGAGAAGTCAGTAATCTACACGTGAATCAATTACTGTTCGTAGTTGTAACATAGTCTAGTAGCCTATATACAGTCACGAAGCTTGAGGTGATGAGAGTACTAGGAACAATAGACTGTGCCGGTCTATTTCGCATTGTTTGTGATGAGGCGATAGTAGCGATCCTAGTGGTTAGCAACTATCTATGGATGCATATTCCCTACATATTGAGCTTCTTGACTGTACTAGACTGTGCTGTAATTGACGGTGGAATATAGAGTGTAGGGAGACGGCAAAGAGATCAGTGCGGGGGAGAGTGGACAATAGAAAGAAGAGGAAATGGGAAAGATGAATGGAGAAGAAAGTTAGAACAAATACGAAAAATGAAATAAAATACGAGTATAAGAAACACCAAAACAAGGAATAAAAATAATGTCAGATTTGAGAAGGTAAAAAGAGGAACAGAATAAAGAAATAGTAGAAGAAACAAGGTGTAGAAGGATAAATAGAGAAGAGAAGAGAAGAGAAGAGAAGAGAAGAGAAGAGAAGAGAAGAGAAGAGAAGAGAAGAGAAGAGAAGAGAAGGAGACAATATTCAGAAAATGTGTGCAAGAGAAGAGAAGAGAAGAGAAGAGAAGAGAAGAGAAGAGAAGAGACAATATTCAGAAAATGTGTGCAAGAGAAGAGAAGAGAAGAGAAGAGAAGAGAAGAGAAGAGAAGAGAAGAGAAGAGAAGAGAAGAGAAGAGAAGAGACAATATTCAGAAAATGTGTGCAAGAGAAGAGAAGAGAAGAGAAGAGAAGAGAAGAGAAGAGAAGAGACAATATCCAGAAAATGTGTGCAAGAGAAGAGAAGAGAAGAGAAGAGAAGAGAAGAGAAGAGAAGAGAAGAGAAGAGAAGAGAAGAGAAGAGAAGTCAGTAATCTACACGTGAATCAATTACTGTTCGTAGTTGTAACATAGTCTAGTAGCCTATATACAGTCACGAAGCTTGAGGTGATGAGAGTACTAGGAACAATAGACTGTGCCGGTCTATTTCGCATTGTCTGTGATGAGGCGATAGTAGCGATCCTAGTGGTTAGCAACTATCTATGGATGCATATTCCCTACGTTTTGAGCTTCGTGACTGTACTAGACTGTGCTGTAATTGACGGTGGAATATAGAGTGTAGGGAAGTGCACCGAGAAAAACTGCCCCAGACTTGATTGATGTCATCACCAGCATTGGCGTATTGCTAGGAGGTGAAGTGTCTCTTAAATCTCTCGCTCTGAGGCAGATGTCTGTCTAACAGGCGCCAATGCATGTCACACATAAGACGGTTTTATACGCGGAGAAGCAACAACACTTTAAACAAATTATCGCCAGTTGTACACTTACACCCCTCCTGACGTCATTATTTTGTGATGTCATCGGACATGACAGGATATAGCTAGAACTTCAATAATCATAATAATCTGTCTAGTTCTCGTTTTCTTTCATTCTTTAATTGTTATTGTTTTTATTAGTTGACATGTGTGACACCAGAGCACACCCGCCTCCCCTCCCGCTCGCTTTTGTCTCATTCATGCGGATACACAGTGCATTCCAAACAGCTTTGCTCCTTTCACAAGTAGGCAGGACTCGGTCTTTATTAAACACTTCCTAGCAGGCGACCTAAACTTTCTGTTTGCTTCAATTACGTCTGTATGAATAAGACGGTAGACTTTAATCGTTGAATATAATCCAATTAAACCATTCACAGGAAATGATAATCTATTCCGACGATACTTGACGGCCATTTGTGTTTTACGATCTGGTAAGGGCAGGTTAGTGGCTTCCGAGTCCAAAGGATAGGTAATCGATGACCGGTCTAGTCATAATTTCTCTTTCTGAGCCTTCAGATCCTGTATTCGGTGAGATACGAAGTCTTATCCGTTTTTTTTTTATTTTATATTTTATGCTTAACGATTTTGTATTAAATTTAAGGTTCCCATTTTATTTTATTTGGAAACCGGGGCATTTGAAAAATACCTCACTAAAAACATGGGACATTTTGTAAAAAAGCGGAACATACAAAAAGGGGAAAAAATGTAAACATTATCAGTTAATTAAAGTTTAATTATTTATTAAAATATTAAACTGAAGTACGTACTACTAGACTACTTGGGCCATATTTTTAGACATTCTTAGCGTGGGCTTCCGGTGGATGATCAGCGAACTAACGTTTTTCGTATTCATAAACCAGTGTTAGCGATATGATATGATATGATATGATATGATATGATATGATATGATATGATATGATATGATATTTATTTATTTATTTATTTATTTATTTATTTAAATTCAAATATACAGAATAAAGAAATATAATTACAAAACAAACAAAGAGAAATGCAAATAAAATAATACAAGCAATATAAAAAGAAGATACAGTAGTATTAACAAAATTTGAGACCGAATGAGCAGCGCTCGTGCTCGGTCGCAGTTCAGATGTAATATTAAAATAATAATAATAATAATAATAAAAATAAGTAAGTAAAATAAAATAGGAACTAAAATATAATTACAGCGGCAATGGAATTATATAATATAATATTAACACTAGAGAAGAATAATATCGCACGTGAAAAGTAGGACTAATATATATTTCAAAATTATAGAATACAAATATAATATAGGTAGATTAATTCATACACATAGGCTATAAATTTATTTAATCAAATTGAAGATATTAACACGTTTCTAATTTTCTTGTTATATGATATGATATGATATGATATGATATGATATGATATGATATGATATGATATATGATATGATATGATATGATATGATAGGATATGATATGATACGATACGATACGATACGATACGATACGATACGATACGATACGATACGATACGATACGATACGATACGATACGATACGATACGATATGATATGATATGATATGATATGATATGATATGATATGATATGATATGATATGATATATGATATGATATGATATATGAAGAGTTCGGGGGAAAAACGATGAATGTCACATTTCTGTTAAGGATTAGATAAGGATCTAATTGAGTCTATAACTGCAAGATGTAGTGCTGTTTCTATAGAAAATAAAGGAAAGGGTTACTGTATGCGTGGTGATAATTCTCCTTTTTACCATTATTCATAAGAATAACATTAAATTTCGCAGTGATCCATTGAATTAGATAATGACATCAACCTTAACAAAACTGTGACATTCATCTTTTTCCCGCGAACTCTTCATATGATATGATATGATGTGATATGATATGATATATGATTTGATATATGATATGATATGATATGATATGATATGATATGATATGATATGATATGATATGATATGATATGATATGATATGATATGATATGATATGATATGATATATGATTTGATATATGATATGATATATGTGATATGATGTAATATGATATATGATATGATATGATATATGATATGATATGATATGATATGATATGATATATGATATATGATATGATGTGATATATGATATGATATGATATGATATGATATGATATGATATGATATGATATGATATGATATGATATGATATGATATGATATATGATATATGATATGAATCCTGTACAAGTAATCAGTCGATAACCGGAGCTAGTTTAGCACGCTCGTAGCGCGGGCTAGCGAAATGTCTATGCATAGCACCCCTTTTATTTTATTTTCATCACAGCACAGTAATTTTCACGGACTTTTCTTTACATACAGATATTATGTTGAACGTTCTGCTGAAGTAGATGCACAGTCTTTTTTTTTTCTGCTGAAGTAGATTCTCAGTGAATATTATATTTACACAGACTGTGTATTTGTTCAAGAAGTTTGGGCTCTTCCAACATTACATTGAAAAATTCAACACACATTATCTGTACTAAAATTGGTTTTTATCATTATTAATGCTTTTACAGTTTCAATAGTGAGTTTTTTCTTTCGTCTGTCCACATTGCATTAATGAGTGAAACATTACGCTATGGCTGCATTTGAACCTGGTAATGCTTAACAAAGTAACATCAGAATAAACATAACACTCATGTCTTCCTTCTTAAAATATTCAAACATTTCACACCACTTTTCACTTACAGTTTGATTTCTCGTATTTCAATCTTCAGATTTATTGTCACAATATTTTTGCACACATAGGCCTATAGAAACTCACCAAATAATTCATCTTCGTCGATTTTAAAACTTCCTACATCAGTTTCAATATATTCATTCGGTAGGATACTCACAAGTAAAGCCCTTTTTTTTTAAATAGAGAAAAAGCGGGACATTTTCCCGTCTCGAAAAATGTTTTTGGAGCGGTGGGACTTTCTGTAAAAAAAACGGGACCGTCCCGGGTAAAACGGGACGAATGGGATCCCTATTTAAATTATAGTTGTGTAGTTTCAGTGTACAACTTATCGATCTATATTAATACGGAATTAACTTTCTGTTTTATTATATTGCAAAGTTATATTTGCAAAAATATTTTCGACTTATTTAAAAAGTCATCTTCAGGTGGAGAACACAATAAATGGCACATTGAACACAGGTGATGTACAGTGAGAGAACATTTGTGCATATTATAAAATTGAACATGTATAAAACATTATAAAATTACTATTAAACTAAAAGATTATTAAAATAGAAGCACATTTACAGTAGGTATGGTGTGTGGATAAGCTTCAGGGCTTCTACCGCGTTGTCTTGGTGTTGAAGCCCTGAAGCTTATCCACACACCATGTACACCAGCCGCGGAAGCCTACGCGAACACATTTAGGTATATTTCTACTCAAACTACATGTACCTAGTGGCAAAGATAACCACACAGACAAAAAAGAAACAGACAAACTATAAACGGTCATTGAAGACAGTATCTCTGCTTCATACGGCTTTGAGACTTAAACCACACGTATAGTGAGGATCACGTAAGTGTAGTTCCTAAAGTCTAAGTTGGCAGTCTCTTAAGTGTTGCCAACTAATACCAGTTCTCACTAAAGATGAAAAAAATCACAATGCTACGTAGTGAAATAATAATAATAATAATAATAATAATAATAATAATAATAATAATAATAATAATTAGTGTATCAATCTTTGCTTCTGTAACAGTTGTGCAGCATGATTATTCGTTTTATTATATTTTCTGTGACGTTAGCTCTGTACTAATATTGTTATTTATCTACTGCTATATAATAATATTTTGTAAAACGTTTCTACATTGTCGCAGTATATAGGCGGAACACTATGTATGGACCTATCATATTATATATGTGGTAAATCAAATATTGAATAATTATTAATTAGGAATAATAACTGTATATCGAAGTTTTTCATACTATTTTATTTATAACTTCATGTTCCTGTTTTGGTACGTTCCATTAAACGTTCGTCATAAACGCAGAAAATATAGCCTTATTTTTACCGTGTGAGCAAAACATATGTGTATATTATCTGTCGCCTTCCATACAA